>NW_006922092.1:962171-963479 GCF_000298275.1 Orycteropus afer afer | reverse complement strand
TTGTCAACTTGGCAGTTGTACACATCTTCTTAACCATATATAATCTCTAAATAAGGACAATTATAAAGTCATATTTACACCTAACATGATACACTAACACATGTACAACAGAAATACATTAACCTTATTTAAATTTCACAATTCATAACAGAAGGAAGCAAAAATATTTGATGCACATTTACAGTGAAGAAATATAACAACCACAGTCCTCACTTCTGCAACTGGTCACATGGTTGTAGCAATATTCAGAACTACTTTCTTCCACCACCCATTCTGTATTTCTGTATTTCCCTTGCCCTCAGCAAGCACCTCAGCTGGTGGTTCTTTGCCTGGTGAGGTGACCCAAACCTTTATTTCTGAAGGGTCTG
Organism: Orycteropus afer afer; assembly: GCF_000298275.1. Taxonomy (NCBI): domain Eukaryota; kingdom Metazoa; phylum Chordata; class Mammalia; order Tubulidentata; family Orycteropodidae; genus Orycteropus; species Orycteropus afer. Next base: position 963,111 of record NW_006922092.1, on the reverse strand, counting down.
GGCCATTAGTAGTCATATCAGAACTGGGTTGCTGTAATTTTCCATTGACTTTAATCACAGGGCATGGTAATACTGAGATGTCATAAAGAATCTCCTGTATTCCAAACATATTCTTCTTTACCTCCATTAAGTAATGTCTATCCAATTTCCTCTTGGTAATCAGAATCTATCACACCAGATAGTACAGCAATGGCCTTCTTTGTCTGTTGATCCAGAGGCATGAGGAAGCCAAACTGCCCAGGTGGCATTCTTAATTTCCAGTTCAATGCAATCAGTACTGTGTCTCCAGGTGGGAGTGTTCTTCCCTTTGGGACTAAGATCTCCAAACCCACAGAGCATAGGGTAGCAGAAACAGGAAGCAAAAAATTTTTGAGTGTGGGTCACTAGGGATAATAGTGAGTGGTACCACTCCTATTTCCATCCCTTGGTTCCTGGACCCATGAATCCTGGCTACTGGAGAAACAGCACTGTATATTGGACACTGGATTAAAGGATAACAGCCTCCTGGAGAACATTGCCCCCACCCTTCAAAGTATTGCCATCTAGCTGGCACCATAATTGTGTTTTTAGTAGGCCATTCCATTGTTCTATCAAGTCAGCTGCTTCTGGATGATGGGGAACTTGGTAAGTCCACTGAATTCTATGATTCAGTGTATTGCCACACTTCATTTGCTGTGAAGTGAGTCCCTTGATCTGAAGCAATGCTGTGTGGGATATTCCAATTATGCACTCTGGAACTGGGGGAATCACTACACGATGGGTTCAAGGACACACTGGACTCACTGTGAGACACACCTTAGCTAAGACTCCATCAATAACTTGACTTCCATATGCCCCCACTCTGACTCGTGGGCCACAGTGATGCTTTGGGTTTCTTGGAATTAGTGTCAGTTCAGAGCCAGTGTCCAGTAATCCCCCAAAAGTCTGATTATTTCTTTTC
>NW_006922092.1:955874-958842 GCF_000298275.1 Orycteropus afer afer | reverse complement strand
ATTTCTACTCTGCACACAATGAAATTGCCACGAGTTGGAATCAGCTTGACAGCAACTGTAAGGAAAGAAAAGAAATGGCTTAATAAATATGTGAGTATCTGTCACGTGCCAAGCAACAAGATAAGTTTTGTGAATACAACAGTGAATAAGATAAAATTTCTTCCTTCATAGATCTTGGAGTCTAGTGAGGATATAGATAGGCAAGTAAAAGATGGTGTGAAAAGTGATATAAGTGGATGTGGACAGTGGTGGTCTCATGACAGAATTCTCATTGCCCATGTGGAAGACCTAAGTTTGATCCCAACCAATTCACTTTGTGCATAGTCACCACCCATATGTTCATGGAGGCTTGTGTTGTTCAATGGGTTTCAATGGAGCTTCCAGACTAAGACAGACTAGGAGGAAAGGTCTGGAGATATGTTTCAAAAAAATCAGCTAAGGAAAATCCTATAGATCAAAATGGTGCATTGGGTTACCATGAGTCAGGGGTTAACTCAACGGCAGCTAACAACAACAGAATAATGTAATAGAGGTAAGTACCTGTGTCACAAGAGCTAATGGACACATCTCTCACCTGTTTTGGGGGAATAGATTTGGAAACTGAGACCTAGGGTTAAGTGTGAGTAAGACCTTTAGGTAAAGTTAGCACAGAGCAAGAAGAGATATTATTCCTGGGAGAAAAGAGCACTTCTGTTTATATGGTTCCAAAACATTAAAACATTAAGCATGCTCACAGAGGCAGCTTGAATGAAGAACTTGGCTGCATGACTTTCAAGTTACTTATTCTTCTTAAAGAACAACAATCCCAAATCTTTGAGACTTTGAACACTCATTCAGTGAAGCTATAATACTCCTAGGTCTTTGGCAGATATACGGTGTTCCTCCCTTTTTAAATCATTATTATTATTCATATAATCATTATGATTACATTTCATTTTCCAAGGGCCCAGAAAAAAAATAAGCAGTTGCCAAAGCATTTTTCTACTGAGTATTCACAATAATGATCTGTTCCAATACATCCAAATTATCAACATACATGAACAACTGTTGTTGTTGTTGTGTGCCGTCGAGTCGGCCCTGACTCATAGCGACCCCTCCTTGGGTTTCCGAGGCAGTATCACTACGGAAGTAGGATTGCCCAACTTTCCTTCCGATATGAACAACTAGGGCATGAAATGTTCCTAGCCAGAGAAGCAAAGTCTAGGGCTGGACACAGGAGACAGCTAGGCATATGGTCATGGGCCTGACTTCAGCAGGATAGCCTCCATTCAAGAAGTCAGACTCAAAGACTGCTGCTCTCCTACAATTAGCATCACCTTTCCAGTCACCTCAGCAGTCATATAAATCAATGGATGGGCAGGAAGAACACAACGTAGGACCTTTCTATGTTAACCCTCACCTTCTGTCCACTCCCTTACCTGCTACATGTCTGACATGGGTACCAACGTCTGTAAGTTATGCTTTGTAGAAACTTCTAGAACAGGTTAAGTTAAAGAAACTTCTATAGAAATCATAACTCTGCCTCTCCTTATAAAACCATTCTTATTGCTCCTATTCTATTGGGCATATTTGTTTAACAGTTTTCAAATCTATTCCCTTCTTTCTGTCATTTTTTCCTTATTTTCTTGTTAATATTTGCTGTAGTTTCTCATTATAACAGATTAACTTTGAATATGGAAAAATACAAAAAGAAAACAAAATTATATGTACTCTAACTATCCTGAAAGTATGACTGTTAAGCTTTTGATATATTTGTGTTGTGTATATGGCACAAAATTGGAACTATAGTGTATGTACAATTTTATGGCCTGCTTATTTTACTTTCAATTTCTTAATATCAGTTAGTACTTCTACTTCTACTTCTATTTCTACTTCCAACATGAGATTTTACCTAGTCTTTTTTTTTTTCTTTTTTTTAAATTTCTTATAATGAGTAAAGTTCTTTTCCATTTCCAGCTCCACTGTGCTTGGCTGAGTTCTCCTTTTTCTGGTCTGGAGCCATAGAAATCTTCTAACTGGCCTAACCTCAAGATGATCCTCTCCATCTTCAAAGAACATTGCCAAATGAACTTTGTAAAATGTAAATCTGACAGTTTTGTTCTTCTGCGTTAACCTTCAGCATCTATTCCCACTCTATGATCTTCAGGGTACAGTTTATACTCCTTATCATACTAGTCCTTCTCCATCTGGGCTCTTCTTGCCTCTCCAAAATCATCTCTGGATCAATCTCTCCTTCCAACCTCACCTTCAGTCTTTCAAATTCTTGCACCTCTCAGACTTTGTTCATGTTCCCCTTTCTTTGTATGACAAGACTTACTCATTCTTTAAAATTTTAAGCATGTAGTACCAGTATTGAACACTACTAGGAAGGTCATTCTTTCAACCTACACCTTCACATGGAGTTAGAATTTCAAAGTCTGTTCTCCTGTGCACTGTGAAACTTCTTGTAGACCACAATAGAAAAATCTGCTGAATAGATGAAGTTTTCTATTCATTCTGGCTCAGTAACCAATGCCAACTTCCTCCCGTTGACTCTATTCTAACCTCAGAATGCCTCACGCATGACTCAATAATTCCTGGAAAATGTCCATTTGTTGACATGGCTATGAATCTCTGTCCACTTATGGAATTTCCCAAGGATTTCAGAATCTCCCTTTAAAATCCCTTTCCTCAAGCATTTGCCATCACAAATGCCTCCAGAGAAAAAGTGCAACAAGGCATTGTTACACTGAGGACAAAGCAGCTCTTGCAGAAAACTCCTATATCAACTTTACTTTTAGGAGCTACAAAAGAGGAAGACAAGTGAAGAAATAAATTGATGAAATAAAATTCAATGTACAAAGTTTAATGTAGCAGACACAAGAGTTGCTTGGATGCAAATCCTGATAGACAGAAATCTGTATGATTTAGTAGCCAGGAGAGAAAAGTCCCTCTCAACTTAACTGAATTGAAGCTTTTCATAGAACTT
>NW_006922092.1:946448-951339 GCF_000298275.1 Orycteropus afer afer | reverse complement strand
GTTTTCACAGCAATGTTCTCTTTGTTCTTTCACTATCAACTTAGTATGAATCCTGTGATTTACTTTTGCCTATTTATATTATTTTATCAGTCATTCATTCAATCATTCACTTAATCTATTCAATTGAAGTTTCTCAGGACCTACAAAGGGTCAGGCATTGTGATAATACAAATAGATCTGTGTTAAAATTTACTAATCAGTGATGTTGTTGATATTACAAATATCAAAATACTGATTCAAAATGTCTATGATACCAACTTTACTTTGATATGAAATTTATATTCAGAAAATTCAACCTACAAAAATTTAACTAAAATATAAAATATTAATTCAGTATGGAAATATAATTTGGTTATATATTATTCTTGATTGTACAAATAAAAAATAAACTGTTATCATGACCAAATACCCAGATCTGACTAATGTCTATAAATATAAGTGAAGAGGAAGATAAAGAGGAAAGAATACAAAAGGTATGTATTATGCTGTGGTGTCATAGTGGTTAAAGCTTTTGGCTGCTAACCAACAGATTGGCAGTTTGAATCCATCAGCCACTCTATGGAAGAAAGATGAGGCATTCTACTTCTATAAAGATTTGCTGCCTTTGATACCCTATGGGGCAGTTCTATTCTGTCCTACAATGCCACTACAAGTTGGACTTGACTCAACGGCAGTTTGGGTTGTTTTAATGGCTTAAAAAACAGGAATTTATTATTTTACACTTTAAGAGGCTGGCAGTGCAAATTCAGAGTGCCAGCTCTAGGGGTTGCTTGAAGGCCCCTCAAACTTGGGCTTCAGCTCTGCCTCTTATCCCAGGCCCATTAGAGCTGGAGGTGTCTCCTAACTAAGACAGCTGCTGGCTGCTGAGGCTGATGAACCCAAGGTCAGCAGGTAAAATGGCAGTATCCCAAGATTAACAGGATACACGGCAGGCCACTGGTTCAAGTCCAGGAACTGGAGATGAAGAGTCAGCTAAATGCAGGGTTCAGATGTGCCAAAAGCCAGAGACCTTTCCCAAAGTTCTTCTATATATACTGGAAATAGGCCATAGAGTGGATTTGTTTTGGGATTTTCTATTTAACTTTCTTTTCCCAAGTTTAAAGTGTAAAAAGGTACTAGCACTTCCTATCTTAAACTTCTTATATCATTAAAGAAAATAAGTTTACACTTTATAATGTTGGGTTTTAAATCAGAAAATAAGAACCAAGAAAATGGATAGGTGATAAGCACTCTAGCAGCAGTCACCACCATGCGGCTTCTACACAGAACTCATTTTACTCCAATCCTTTCCCAGTATTTGATTCAAATGTAGTTGGATAAAGGGAGTTGAAGATAGCATGTGGAGGAGAAGTTATACACCACTATAGACCAGTTATAGTCACATTCATCCTGTCTCTATTTCATAGTGTCTGATGGAATATTCAGGCAATTAGAAGAAAATATTAAAGAAGTAAGCATGGGAAAAAGAGGTAGTAGGTTTCAGGGTAAGATATACCTAGTATCTCAAATTAGGCTCCCTATGCTTAAGAAGGAGTTTTGCTGGCAGAGTAACCAAAGCATATAGCTGCTAAGCGAAAGGTGGACAGTTGGAACCCATGAACCACTCTGTGGGAGAAAGATGAGGCAGTCTGCTTCTGTAAAGATTTACAGCCTTTGAAACCCTGTGGGATGGATCTACTTTGTCTTATAGGATTGCTATGAGTCAGAATTGACTCAGTGGCAATGGGTTTGGGATTTTGGGACTATGCTCAAGAATAAAAGGTATGATATATCAGATTATTCAAGAAACCATAGAACAAACAAGGACAATTTCCTTGGAGCAACTCTTCCCCAAAATCTCAATGGCAAATATATAAAGCACATGAGGGAAAAAGAGAAATACAGAGCAGAATGCAAGAGTTAAATGAATTTTTACACTAAAATTAGAGCTTTCAAAGAAATTTCACTTTAGCATTGGACCAAGTCAGACTTCAATCTCTGTTCCCAGACTGTATTTATTTTCCTCTACTAGTAGTGGTTATGGTAGATCAAATATAGTCTTTGCTATATTTGAAATTTATTCTCTTCTCTCTGAATCTGGTATGGCTTTACTGACTTGTGTGACCAATAGAATTCAGTGAAAGTGATATTTTGGGATTTCTGAGTTCCAGAAGCTTTGTCATAATAAGCATTGGCAGTTTCCACCTAGGTCTCTTGGAATGCTTGCTCTTGGCATACTTCCTCTCAGGATGTTCCCTCTGGGAAACCAGTCATTATTCTGTGAGGAAGGTCAAGCAGTACCACAGAGATGTTCACACTTAGAGGAACTGAGGCTCTTAGTTAACAACCGCAGCTGAGCCCCAGCTAACAGTCATCATCAGTTGCCAGTCACATGAATAAATTATTTTGGACAGGAAGCTTAGTTGAGTCTGTAGATGACTTAGAAAATGTTTGACTCCAACTTCATGAGAGATCCCAAGATAGCACTGCTTGGCTAAGCACTTCCCTAATTACTAGCCCACAAAATTGTGAGCAAAAATAACATGGTTGTTTATGCTACTTAGTTTTGAGTTGATTTGTTATGTAACAATAGAAACTGGAATAGCAGTGCTTTGGCGAAAAGACTTGAGAAACACCAGCTTACTATAATCTTTCCTTGAATTCCTTCTACCCACTATAGCCCCACAGTCCAACAATCTGTTGCAAATGTTGTGTGACTGTTGTGTCTTCTCCCAGACTCTTTTCTAGGTGGCAGGTTGCTAGGTACTTACAAGTGTCTATTTTGAACCATTTTATTTTACTTGGCTCTACAAGCAATGCCCATGGAAGAAGCATTCAAGAAATAAAACAACCCTATGTTGTACATAGGATCACTAAGTTTCTAAACTGACTCAATGACACCTAATAACAACTGCTACAACGAATTACTCTGTTTTGTCTTCATGAGAATCATCCTCATCCCATCCCTTGGAAATGGTGGTTCCCTCTAGATTTGATTACAACCTTGTAAGTTACTAGCTGTAAGATCTTAATGCACTTTTCTCAGTCTCCAATTCCTTACCTATAAAATGAGGGTGATAAAAGAAATTCAGAAGAGAGGGAGGGGTAAGAACTACTTAAGGGAATTTTTTGTGAAACAAGTAGGCAAGTGTCCGCCACAAAATAAATATTCAATAAATGATGTTATGTGCCATTGAGTCAGACCCGACTCATAGCGATCCCTCCTTGGGTTTCCGAGGCTGTATCACTATGGAGGTAGATTGCCCCATCTTCCTTCCAAGGAGTGGCTGGTAGGTTTGAACCACCAGCCTTCTGGTTAGCAGTCAAGTGCCTTAGGCACTATGCTACTAGATCTCCCTCAATTCAATCAAATTTTTCATATGAAAAATTAATCATTTTTACTGGACAAGAATTTACTTAAAGTAATATTCTACTTACGTACTAACACTCATCTGTCAATTTGTTGTACTGTGGTGGCTTTCATGTGGCTGTGAGGCTGGAGGCTATGCCACTGGTATTTCAAATACCAGCAGGGTCACAAATGGTAGAGAGGTTTCAGCGGAGTTTCCAGACTAAGACAGACTTGGAAGAAGGAAGGGGACATCAACTTCTCAAGGAACTGACCAGCAAAAATCTTATGAAAAGCAGAGAAACACTGAAACTTGATGAATAGCCCTGAAATGTTGTCTGGTATAGTACTGGAAGATGAGCCCCTCAAATTGGAAGGTACTCAAAATACAACTAGGGAAGAGCTGCTGCCTCAAAGTAGAGTCAGTCTTAATGATGTGGATGGAGTAAAGCTTTCAGGAACTTCTCTGCTGATGGTGCACAACTGAAAATGGGAAGAAACAGCTGCAAACATCTATTAATAATTAGAACATGGAATGTATGAAATATGCATCTAGGAAAATTGGAAGTTGTCAAAAATGAAATGGAATACATAAAAATTGATATCCTATGCACTGGTGAGTTGAAATGGACTGGTTTTGGTCATTTTAAATCAAACAATCATATGATCTATTATGCCAGAAATGACAAATTGATGAGGAATGGTGTGGCATTCATCATCACAAAGAATATTTCAAGATCTATCCTGAAGTACAATGCTGTCAGTGACAGAATAATATTGAAATGCCCACAAGGAACATTAGTTAATACTATTATTATTCAAATTTATGCACCAACCACTAAAGCCATAGATGAAAAACTTGAAGATTTTTACCAACTTCTGCAATTTGAAATTGACCAAACATGCAATCAAGATGTGTTGATCATTATTGGTGATTGGAATAAGAAACTTGGAAACAAAGAAGAATCATCAGTAGTTGGAAAATATGGCCTTAGTGATAGAAATGATGCTGAAGATCTCATGATAAAGTTTTGCAAGGCCAAACACTAATTCATTGCAAATATCTTTTTTCAACAACATAAACAGCAGCTATACATGTAAACCTTGCTACATGCAATACACAGGAATCAGATGTACTACATCTATGGAAAGATGTGATTGAGAAGCTCAAAATCTTCAGCCAAAACAGGGCCAGGAACTGACTGTGGAATAGACTACTAATTGCACCAAAGCCAAGTCAAGCTGAAGCTGAAGACAATTAAAGCAAGTCCACAAGAGACAAAACATGGCCTTGCCTGTATCCCATCTGAATTTAAAGACCATCTAAAGAAGAGATTTGAAGCATTGAACACCAAAGACCAAAAACCACAGGAATTGTGGGATGACATCAAGAACATCATCCATGAAGAAAGCAAGAGGTCATTAAAAAGACAGGAAAGGAAGAAAAGGCCAAAATGGATGTCAGAAGAGACTCTGAAACTTGCTCTTGAGCACAGAGTAGCTAAAGCAAATGGAAGAAATGACAAAAGAGCTGAACAGAAGATTTCAAAGGGCAGCTTGAGA
>NW_006922092.1:942731-946073 GCF_000298275.1 Orycteropus afer afer | reverse complement strand
AAAAATGGCTGCAGCAATATATTGATCTAAATTCAGAAAAAGATGTGGAACAAAGGATATCATTGCTGATATCAGATGTATTTTAGCTGAAAGCTAAGAATACCAGAAAGATATTTACTTGTGTTTTACAGACTACACAAAAACATTTGACTGTGTGCATCATAACAAATTATGGATAACATTGTGAAGAATGGAAATTTCGGAATGCTTAATTGTGCTCATGAGGAATCCATACACAGACCAGGAGGCTGTTGTTCAAACAGGACAAGGGGATTGTGTTAGACTGGGTTCTCTAGAGAAGCAAAACCAGTAAAGTTTAGAGAGAGAGAGGGAAAAAAAAAAAAATCTTAGGAAAATGGCTCACATACTTATAGAAGCTGGCAAGTCCAAAGTTCTTGGATCAAACATCAAGCTAGAGGTGCTTCCTGACTCACAGAGCTGCAGGGGCTGATGAGCTCACGGCACGCAGTAGACTGACTGTTGACTCCAATGAATGACGAATCCAAGATCTCCAGGCTGAATGGTGGATTGTTTGCTCATGGACTACTGTAGGCAGCAAAACAGAATCCCGATCCACAGAAGAGTGCCCCTTTTCCCAGGATGTCCATAAATATACTGGAAGCAAGCCACACCCCTAGGGAAACTCCCTTTCAATGGATTAGATTGGCTGCTCAGAACATATACATCTGATCCCATCATGGGAACAACCCACATCACAATTGCTTAAACCACACAGAATTGTAGTCCAGCCAAGTTGACACACAGCTCCAACTATCACAGGGATACTCTATGGTTTAAAATAAGGAAAGGTGTGTGTCAAGGTTGTATTCTTTCACCGTACTTATTCAGTTTGTTTGCTGAGCAAATAATCTGAGAAGCCAAACTATATGAAGAAGAACATGGCATCAGGATTAGAGGAAGATCCATTAAAAACCTGCAATATGCAGATGACACAACCTTACTTGCTGAAAATGAAGATGACATGAAGCACTTACTGATGAAGATCAGACTACAGTCTGTAATATGAATTATACCTCCACGTAAAGAAAATAAAAATCCTCACAACTGCACCAATGAGCAGCATCATGATAAATGGAGAACAGATTGAAATTGCCAAATATTTCATTTTACTTGGATCCACAATCAACACCCATGGAAGCTGTAGTCAGTAGCCTCATACGCATGTGAAAACTGAACAATGAATAAGGAAGATCAAAGGAGCACGGATGCATTTCACTTGTGGTGTTGTCGAAGAATACTGAGAGCACCATGGACTGCCAGAAGGAACAAACCTGTCCTGGGAGAAGTGCAGCCAGAGTGCTCCTTGAAAATGAGAATGGCCAAACTTCATCTCACCCACTGTGGTCACATTGTCAGAAGGGACCATTCCCTAGAGAAGGATATCATGCTTGAGAAAGTGAAGGGTCCTTGGGTTTCCGAGGTGGTATCTCTATGGAAATAGATTGCCCAATCTTCTTTCTGAGGAGTGGCTGGTGGGGTTGAAATGACAGCCTTCTGGTTAGCAGTCAAATGCCTTAGGCTCTATACCACTTGAGCTCCCAAAAAAGGGGAAGACCTTCAAAAACATTGATTGACATAGCAGCTACAATGATGGACTCAAGTATAGCAAGCATTGTGAGGATGATGCACAACTGGGCAATGTTTTGTTCTGTTGTACATAAGGTTGCTATGAGTTGGACCCGACTTGATGGTACCTAACAATAACAACAACATTCGAAATTCAACTTTAAATCCAATAATAGAGTTTCCATTATAGTCTCACTTATATTAAAAAATTATAGTAACTGAATTCCAATTTTTACTATGTGAATATTTTATGAAGAAATGCTCCTTATAGTATTTTTAAATATTCTCAAAATGTGTTTCCTGGACGAAGAAAGCCATAATTTCATTGTTGTTGTTATTTTAGGGAAATGGCATTTTAATAAAATACTTGACTATGCTCTGAACCATATACTGTGCAAGAATAGTTGCCTGGCTCAGAGGAAAAGCTCAGAGGTCAAATCACAGTGCTCTGAATTACAATCCAAGCTTTTCCACTCTATGCTGGCATGACTTTGGACAGCGTCTCTGAATCCCAGTTACCCTCACGTAACCAAACCTCCTGCAGTCCAGTTGATTCTGACTCAGGGCAGCTCCAAGTGTTTCAGAGTAGAATTGAGCTCCACAGATTTTTCAAGGCTGTGACCTTTAACAGGCAACTTGCCAGGCTTTTCTTCCAAGGCATCTCCAGATGAATTTTGAACATCGAACTTTTCGGTTAATAGACAAGTGTTTAACCATTTGCAGCACCAGGGACCTTACCTCATCTGTAAAGGGCTAAAAAGTCTTCCTTATGAGACTGGGGTGAGAAAGGAATTAGTCCATAAAAACAGCCAGTGCCCTGCCCAACCCAGAGCAGATATTCAATATATATTTTAATTCCCACAGTCTTTGCACCTTTGTCCAGTTTCTTTGTACAGCAATTGTTCTTCATTGTAACTTCTGCTATTGCCTTAAGACCCCTAAACCTAGACATCAATATGTATATTAATAATTCCTGATATTTGTGAAACACTTTGGAGCTTACAAAAAGGTTTTCATAAACATCTGTCATTGATAACAGAGATGCAAACCAACTTCCCTGAGGTCACACAGTTAATAAATTATGGAGCTGAGTCCACAATTCTCCTCACCCAGATTCAACAGATTGCCTAGTCTCCAATCCTGCCCAATTCACACAGCTTTCAAGGTAGTTCATCCCACAAAGAACCCTTTTAAAAAAGAAAAACTGTGCTGGGCCCATGTATTATTGTTTTGGCCTAGAACATTTCAAAAAGAGTTTGTGGAAAACTTTAAAATTACAGGAGGAAATAATTTCTGCTTTCCTGCTCTGTTCCTTACTTTCTCAGAATAGATTTTCACCCCTGTTCTGGGAACTCACCTCCTTTGCTTCAGTCATCTTACTTATCTTGTAACAGATTATAGAAGATGAGCTGTGCAAAGAAAAAAGAAAAGAAAAAGAAGGAAAACTACCCTCAGTACCTGTTAGGCTGAAGCAAACCTAAGCCCCAAAAATGCCAGTTGGCAGCTTCCTCCAGATGTCAGGCCCTGATGAGACAGCCTGATAAGACAACTGCAGTGACTGAACCTGCCCAGACTGTAAAGACCCCTGCAGTGACAAACTTCCTCTTCTGAAACCCCGTCATGCTAATTAAGTGCAGACCCATGCTAACAGCTAATTGGACCCTGCCATTTCCTTAGAGGACCCTGTCACTCCCCTGCTGTCCCCAAACAGGTCCTCTCTGTGTCTATAAAAGCCCATGCCCCCTGCCCGGGGGT
>NW_006922092.1:940036-941541 GCF_000298275.1 Orycteropus afer afer | reverse complement strand
ATGGGATTAAAGGCCATGGAGGTAGAAAGTTCTGAGGACTATTTCATAAAGCCATGGTGAGAAATTACTTCCTTGTGACTAATTCATTCCATCTTTATAGTTTTGTTTTTGTGTTTATTAACTACATTTCATGCTGCAGATAGTATTTTTAATGGAGGAGCATTTTTATAATAAAATATTTAGAGAAAACTGTAACTTAAACTCTAAGCAAAAAGAAATAATAATAATTTTTAAAAAATCACATCAAAACAAAAACTTTCCCTTCTAGTTTGAGATAATTGTCTTCTATGGCTTCCTGGAATTGCTTCTCCAATGACTTTTGTATACGTTCCAAGTCATCCACCCCTGCCTTCTCCTATGATTCTTGACATCAGTTTCAGAATCAGAGAGCAGGACATCCAGTACCAGGCATTCACTGGAGAGCCAAAATATTTAAAATTGGGAATGTCCCAGAAAACAGAGAATGGTTATCTACCAAGTTGGTAGAATGACATGCAGCCAGACATTTCCAGGGAAAATCATCTCACAATATAGTGTAACAACCGAAGCTAACTACACCCAGATGTTGTTTGCTGTCCCCAAGTTGCCCAGACTCTTAATGACCACATGAACAACAGGATGAAGCTTCATCTGGTCCTGTACCATCCCCATAATTTATTGGGGTTTGACTGTTATGATCTGTAGGGTTTTCATTGGATAACTTTTAGAAGTAGATCTCTAGGCCTTTTGTCCTGGTTTATCTTAATCTGGAAACTTCACAAAGACCCCGTTTAGCCTCATAGGAGAACGTAAACAACCACTGACAGATGAGTAGTGGCTGCATGTGAAATGCATTGATTTGGTCTCCTTCATGGAAGGCTTGACTTCTACCACTGAACCACCACTGTCCCCCAAGTCCCAGAAAGGTCACTATAAATATAGTCTCCTCAATCTTACACTCTATTCTCCAATGGAATATATCAACTTCCAATTCTTCAGAAAGACGAACATAATAATCATCTGATTAAAAAAAAGTAAGTTTATTAGACTTACTCAATAAGAACAATATTTTGACAGATTATTAGTGTCTCAGAAGAAGGGTGCCAAAGGAACTGGGTGAAAACACTTTAAAGCAGGCCTTTCCAGATAGGGAACTGATGGCAATTGGAAAAGTTGAGGACATAATAATTTAGGATTGATGAACACAGTGAGGGAAGGGTCTTGACAGAAATCTTGAAAAGCAAACTGTTGTCTCTTAAGTGAGCTATTATCCCAGATGAACAAATTGTTGGCCCTGATCACTGATTAACAAGAATTTCCTGAAGCAAACAATAATGTTCTTTATTGCAAAAAAACAAAAAAAAAAAGAAAGAAAAGAAAAACACCTTACCACCCTAGAGTCAGTACAGTAAGAATTTCCCAGAACAATGAGTTGTCATCAAACCAAACCTGTTGTTGTTGAGTTGATTTTAACTCATAGTGACCTTATAGGACAGAACAGAACTGCCCCATGGGGTTTCCAAGGC
>NW_006922092.1:937043-939606 GCF_000298275.1 Orycteropus afer afer | reverse complement strand
GACATATCACTGTTAGAATACATGATCAAAAAATTTTCCAAAGGGATTTAAAGAAGATTATGGTGTTAGCCTCAGTCCATCTAGATTAAGAATCTTTTATGAGACCCATCCACCAGAGCATCCAACTTCCTCTTTTTCTGACCACCTGAATCTCTTTCATCCCCACTTTATACACCACCCCCTTACTCAGTACAGGCACTTTCATCTCCACCTCCTGTTAACCCCACTGCATCCTCTCCGCCACCCCCACCTTCCTCTTCACTAACATCTCCGGAAATTACTTCCCCAGAGTCCTTTTTTATCTTTCCCAGCGAGCAGCCACACTCATTCTCAACAGCCCCTTCTCTGTCCCTTATGTGAAATGGCTGACTTTGAAGGTGTTATCCCTGTCCATGTTCCTTTCTCCCTCGCCTATTTATCTCAGATTGAAAATGTCTGGGTTCCTTTTCTCACAATCCCACCACCTACATTAAGGAATTTCGTTACCTCTCTCAAGCCTATGACTTAACTTGGCATGACATGTATGTCATTCTTTCTTCCACTTTAAATTCTGACAAAAGGGAACGTGTTCTTGGGACTGCTCGGGAATATACCAATTTAATTCCTATAACTGACTCTACCATGCCAGTAGGTCCAGAAGCTGTTCCTGAGCAGGACTCTGGATGGAAATACCAACTAGACACCCAATCTGGGCAGAGTGGCTGCACTCGCAGGGACAAAATGCTCCAGTGCCTCCTAGCAGGCCTACAGGCTATTTCACATAAAGCTGTTAACTTCGATAAACTGCGGGTGATTACTCAACTCCCTTGCAGCAGTCACTTTTCAGAACAGGAAAGGACAGCAGAAAAGGGAGGTCTTTGCCTATTTCTGGGAGAAGAATGTTGTTTCTATATAAATCAGTCAGGTAATAGTACAAGATGCAGCCAAAAGACTCATCGAGAGGGCAACTAATATAGATCAATATCTATCCACTAACAATGGTCTACCTTTTCTTCCCTCTTTTCGGACTCCCTACCCTGGCTCCTACCATTCTTGGGCCCCCTAATCTCCATCATGTTGATTGCTACCATTGCCCCCTGTGTTCTCTGTTTCATTCAATTACAGGTCCGCCAGATATCTACCCAAATTTTGTGACAGACAGAAAACCAAATGATCCTTCAAGCCAAAGACCTGGAAGAGTTTCCCTTGAGCTCTTGGAGACCACCCAACTAATAAGATACCTTGGCCACCTAGGCTCCACTGTTTCCCTGTTCTCACTTCCCTCCCCTAATTGTTGCAACCCAGCCTGTCTTACAGGTCACAGAACACCAGATGCCAAACATGTCCAGCCAACCCCTGGGAGTCGACACCCTTAGAAGCCGCTTCTTCGAGGACCTCTACATACTACAAATCACCAACCAGGCAAAACAACACAGCATCTCTGAAGTTGAAGCAAAATAAAACTGGTTTTGGCACTACAAAAGACAAACTCGTGTGTGTATAGATGGAAGGCCCCGCTTCCAAAGACGCCGCACCCCTCACCAGCAGGAAGCAGCTCCAGAAGATTGACTTTCACCCCTTTTCCCACAAAAGCGGGCCCTTCTTTTTTTTTTTTTCCTTTTAAAAAACCAAAGGTTGGGGAATGTTAGAGATATGCCACGCCATCTTGCGTGGCTCTTCCAGGTTCGTCTTCATTCCCTGCTGCCCCGCCCAAGGTCATAAGTTAAAGGAAGTCAAAACTGAGCTTCCTGCAAGGCGCAAATTTTAAAAGGCAACATAGCTTCTGATAGGTTAAGACCCCTTCCCCCATCTCTGACATACAACCTCCTAACCCCAGGCCTATATAAGACCACCCTCTCTCCTGCTCACTCTCTTCTTCCTCTCTCTTCTTCTCTTCTTCTTCTTTCTTTCTTCTTCTCTTCTTCTTCTCCTCTTCTTCTTCCTCCTCTTCTTTTTCTTCTGTCTTTCCTCAGCACAGGTGCCCTTTCGCCTCTTTAATAAAATCTCCTGTTGGGTACCTTGGTGTGTGGCATGGTCGTTGAGTGCCGATGGAGCTCTAACAATCACAGTCAAAAAATATGTGTTAAGTTTGATGAACTTTATCTTGGCCCTACATATAATGGTAAAAAAAGACTAAATATCACTGCAGATTTTAAAATGCCCTGAAGTGGGATCCAGAGTTTGAGATCTGATCCTGTTTCTATCACTAACAGCCTTTCTTGCTCATTGTTTGCTCACCAGAGAAATGAGTAAATTCCCAAAAACCAAACTCACTGCCGTGGAGACATTTCCGACTCATAGAGACCCCTCCTTGGTTTCCGAGGCAGTAACTCCACAGAAGTAGATTGCCCAGTCTTCCTTCAGAGGAATGGCTGGTAGGTTTGAACTACCAGCCTTCTGGATAACAGTCAAATGCCTTAGATTCCTTCAGGTCTAAATTCACGATCTCTTTCCACATTCATGTATGACTCTTTGGAAAAAAAAAAAAAAAGTTGCCTCTGAGTCAACTCCAACTCAGGATGACCCCATTGTGTGTCATAGCACAACTTCACCCCTTGGAGTTTTCAATGGTTGATTTTTTTTT
>NW_006922092.1:927604-930148 GCF_000298275.1 Orycteropus afer afer | reverse complement strand
TATCACTGACAAAATTGTACTTCAGGAGAGATCTTGAAACATTCTTTGTGATGATGAATGCCATGCCATTCTTCTTCAATTTGTCATTCCTGACATAGTAGATCATAGGATTGTCTGATTCCAAATGGCCAAAGCCAGTCCATTACAGCTCACTAAGATACTGATCTTTATGCATTCCGTTTCATCTTTGACAACTCCAATTTTCCAGATTCATACTTCATACATTCATGTTGCAATTATTAATGGATGTTTATAGCCACATCAGCAAATAGGGGCCCCGAAAACTTTACTCCGTCCACATCATTATGGTTGGCTATACTCTGAGGAGGCAGTTCTTTTCCAGTCAGTCATATTTTAAGTGCCTTCTGACCTGAGGGGCTCATATTCCAGTACTACATCACACAATGTTTCAGGGCCATTCATAAAATTTTCTGGTAATATATCAGACAGTGTTTCACTACTATGCATAAGATTTTCACCTTCCACTGGTCTGAGAACTGGCTTACTGCAGCCTGCCCCTGAGGTACCTCCACACACACAAACACCGGCCTTCCCCCGGTACCAGGTGTGGCTTACTGCGGCTTGCCTCAGGGTCCCTCCATGCATGCAAACACCCCCCTTCCATTTTTTCTTTGCCTGTTTTATCACACACACAAAATCTCTGGTAAATGTTTTACTCAACCCACCAGACTATGTAGGGTAGCATGAAGAATAGCAATAAAAATAACACAATGATTACGATTATTGATGTTGTTGTTGTTGTTATGTGCCGTCGAGTCAGCCCCGACTCATAGCGACCCCTCCTTGGGTTGCTGAGGCAGTATCACTAAGGAAGTAGATTGCCCAACCTTCCTTCTGAGGAGTGGTTGGTGGGATTGAACCACTAGCCTTCTGGTTAGCAGTCAAGTGCCTTAGGCACTATGCTACCAGAGCTAGTTAACATTAGTGATTATTAATGAAATATAGTAGAATAAACTATATTTATATATGATGCATTATTGTCTAATCTTTTTTATTCTATAATAGGATAGCATAGAGATAGAATAAAAAAGATTAGAGTATAATGCATCACATATAAGTAACTTAAGCATTGTTTTATGAAATTTTTGTTCCATATAACACAATGATTAAAATGATTAAGTAATTACTAAGAAACTCTCTGCCGTCAAGTTGAATTTGACTCATAGCGACTCCTCCTTGGGTAAGCACTATCACTATGGAAGTAGATTGCCCAACCTGCTTTCCAAGGAGTGGCTGGTGGTTTGAACTGCCAGCCTTCTGGTTAGCAGGCAAATACCTTAGGCACTGCACGACCAGAGCCTCCATTAAGCAATCATTAATTTTAATCATTGTGTTATTCTTATTGCTATTCTTCATGCTATCCTACATAGTCTAGTGGGTTGAGTAAAACATTTACCAGAGATTTTTTGTGTGTGTTAAAATAGGCAAAGAATGTTGAAATTGAAATACAAGATGTTCAACTGATTTTTTTTAAAAAAAAAACATAGTAGGAAGTGGGGTTCAGGAGAAGATTTTAGGGTTTTTATTATTATTATTATTATTATTTCCCACTTATTGCCTGCCACAAACAATACTTTTAGTTGAATATAATAATTAGTAAAGGCAAGTCAACGGGCCAAAGGGCCAAAATAAATGTTGCTATGTCAATCAATGGTGACATGTTAATCTTTATTTGATATTAACTCTGCTGAAAACTTTGTCAAGCTGCCAACCTTATCAGCAAAAATTGTCACTCTTGCCAGGAAAAACTCAGGTTGCATAGTAATTTACTGTAATTTCCTGTTGTGAAAACTTTCAGGGAGTGATGAAATATAAATGGAATGTTCTTAACTTTTTAATTTTTTTCTAACAGACTGGAAATTCTCAGCAGATAACATCTATAAACAGGAAATTTATTGTAGTTATGGCCTCGATCAATGTAACAAAATCATTGAAGGGATATATATGACCTAATCTTGAGAGTCTATGGGGACTGTATGAGGTGCAGCTCTTTGGATAAAAATGGCACAATACGTAGAAGCATCTCTGGGCTGTTGAGACTCTTGGGGCGAGTCACTGTCATCACTTATGCATTTATGTTTGGCTCTTGGTACACACTGCATGGAAAATAAGAATGCATTGTTTTCTAGGAGGGCGTGAAATATAAAATACACTCAGTGGGCTTAAGATTCTTTTGGTCTTTTCTTCCCCAGTTACTTCTTTTTTGTCCAAAGATTGGCTTGAATCCAGGGGGCTTCTGAATCATACGTTTCTGGATTTGAATTTTAACTCTACCTCTATGGGACTCAACATCCCATTTTCCTCATCTATAAATGAGAGAATAACAATGCCAACCTCATAGCATCCTTGAAAGTGTTAAAATGACATCGTGGAAACCTCAGGCACTGTGCCTGACCCAGAATTGGAGTCTTGTAAATATGTATTACTTTTCTTCCCTTCCCTTGGTACTTGATGCCCAAAGCACACATCATTTCCAAAAAGGGTTGGCCTCAATCTCTGTGCTAATAAGCAATCCACCAGGGA
>NW_006922092.1:923473-927504 GCF_000298275.1 Orycteropus afer afer | reverse complement strand
GGTGCAGCTGGGATGCTCCTTGGAAGCAAGAATGGCCAGACTTTGTCTCACCTACTTTGGATACATTGTCAGAAGGGACCATTCCACATCCTCCCATATACTTTAAAATTATCTCTGTGTTGTTGTTGTTGTTATATACTGTTGAGGTGGACCCGACTCATAGCGACCCCTCCTTGGGTTTTCGAGGCAGCATTACTACGGAAGTAGATGTCCAACCTTCCTTCTGAGGAGTGGCTGGTGGGTTTGAACTGCCAGCCTTCTGGTTAGCAGTCCAATGCCTTAGGCACAACAATGTAAATACTATATAAATAGCACTTTTCAATCCTTCTTAACCTTTGATGGATTACTTTGAGCACTTAATTGCCTTTTCCTTTTTTTTACCACATCCCACCCTGAATATTTTTGGTCCTCAGTTGGTTGAATCCACAGATGCAATCTGGTGGATGAAGAGATCCTGAGTCAATATAGATCACCAGATCTTTCTTTAGAGGTGCCTCTGGGTAAATTCAAATCTCCAACTTTTGGGTGAGAAGTCAAGCATATTAAGCATTTCCACGACCTACCTGCAGATACACAGTTTATCCCTAGGACAAACAGATTTTATTTGTTGCTTAGGAAATAATAGTGTGTCCGGAGTTGAGACTAATCGGAAAAGCACACTGAGAATTCCCACTTGGTTTTTCATAATAGTAATTTGGGGAATAATAGAATGCATCACCAACCCCAGGACATGTAGAAGGACATACTGCCTAGATTTATGATCCAAGAAAAAGGAAATCATTGATTTTGTAAAATTTAATTTCTGGAGTGATTTCTTGTGCCAAGAAAAAATGGTGCTCACCGATCAGTCTGGTGAGTCAGTTTCCTGAATGGTTCTTATGTTCCTGAATGTAAGAAATAAGAAAAATCCATGAGTAAAATAGATAACCTGATAAGGCAAAAAAAGTGCCAGAAGGACCCCAGCAGAGGACGGTGTAGGACAGAGGTGTCAGTGAGAAGCTAGGGGAAAGGAGAGAATGTTCATGTAAAGCTGAGAGGGATGCTTTGTGGCAGTGGTAAACCAGATTTCAAATAATAATAATAAAAGAAAAAAAAGTTTTCATCTGTGGCATTTGCTGATTTCTGGGATGTAAATATTCCCACCATAGATGAAACCAAGCTACCAATGGTTAATAACTGGCTAACAAAATTCCTGACCATTTGTGAGCCAGTATGAGCTGGCTTGTGCACACCACTAACTGTGATAGTGGGAAACACTCATTGACCAACAGTGAGCTCCTGGAGGACCGCAGGGATAATAATTATCCCATTGCAGGATACTTACTTTCTCTGGGCTCTTCTATTCTTTAAAATGAAACTGCCACTATGCCTCACTTTAGGGACTTGGTGTTCATATCCTGTTAGTCAAGAGAGAGTTTTTTGAACAGGGTGTGAATAAAGTGAAATGGGTCACCCCTCAAGCACAATGATTTCTTTTCCTTTAGCGAGGTCTGGCCACTCTGAGATGGGCAGAGGTTGGGAGAAATGAATGTAATGTCAGCTAAACCACTATGTCCTCACCCTCCCTGGGGTCTCCCTCACTCCCAGGCAGGAAGCCCTGCCTCTCAGGCTTCAGCCTTTTTGTGAACTGAATGCTCTTTGGCACTAGCTTGTAGAAAAATTGGAAGAGCTTCATTCTAAAATAAACTAATATCCATGGGCTAGAACAAAAGGAAACATTTGGCACAAAGAAGATATCTTCAAGAAATTTTTTCCATGTTGTATTTGCATAAATTTTTCATGGGTCTGCCATTTCAAAAGAAGGGAAAAAAACAGCACAACCTTGAGTTTACTGTCATCCTACTGCCCTTTGCAGCCAAGGTCAGAGTGTATCACCTTCTGTTTCAGTGCTGCTTCTCTTAGTGCATGCAAAGCTGGCTGCAGGCTGAATGCCACTGATTTTTTTTTTTTTTTGGCCTTCTAAAACTGTATGTGCTCTGAGTAGTACATATTGCACAATCAAATTTCATTATGCTTATATTTGCTTTTGTTGAGTCATAAGTCAGACAAATACTTCTGAACCATGAAACAGCATTTTCTGACCCAACGCCAGTGAGAGAGAAATTATAGCCAAAGTTTAAGGACAACCAAGAGGGAAGACCTTCTTGGTATGACCACCTGAGTCCACATTCTCACTCTTAAAGGATACAGTGACATTGTCTCACTGTCTATTTAATGCAATGACATTTGTTCCTATGAATTTAACATGCGGCTCAGCTGTCCAAGAACATATCCCAAGAGATCTGACATCCAACAATCTAGTGTCTACTCTTTTCTTGCCTTAACAAGCAGTAAATTACAGTTGTTGTCAGACTGTTAATCTGTGAGTAATTTGATGCTTCTTAAATGATAAATACAATTTGAGAAATAAATTTCCAGTTGTTGAAATTCTTAAACCCTTGGAAATATTTCAGTGAACTGAAACTTAAACTCACTGCTGTGGAGTCGGATCTGACGCATAGAGACCTCTCCTTGGGTTTCCGACGCAGTATCTCTATGGAAGTAGATTGCCAAGTCTTCTTTCCGAGGAGTGGCTGATGGGTTTCAATCGTCAGCCTTCTGGTTAGCAGTCAAATGCCTTAGGCACTACTCCATCAGAGCTCCTAGTTGTGTTAATTACGTTAGTAACAAAAGAGATTTGTTTAATGTTAGACCAAACTAACTGTCTAGAACATGTCAGTAGAGTGTGTTAGGTCCTTAAACCATTAAAAAATAAATCTGCCTTCAACTAGACATTTTTAAGGATCCTTTAGAGCAACGACTAAAGACAAGACAATAATTCTCCATTTCCCCTAATGATGTCATATTGGATTATGCTATAAGTATTAATTATAATTAAAATATCATTTTACTAATTGTCCAAGAAGTTATGCTTGAAAGAAAAATGAATTTCACGCTAGATATTAATTTCCCATCTGAGGACTTAACCATTGAAATGTACTATCTATACTCTATTTCCTTTTCTTCCCCCAAACAATGTTTTTTCATTCATTAAGCACTGTTTCTTTCCAGGAATTATAAATAGAATATATATATATATATATATATAATTCTTGTTTCAAAAAATTAGTAACTCATGTGAAGGGTATCAAAATGAACACAAATGAAAATACAACTCTTTATTATCTGTTCTAGTACACCTTTCTGAAAAGCCTCTCCCAAACCCACTCCCCCAATACTTCTATCAGACTCATATCTGGCAATGGTAGGACTTACCGGGAGAGTTCAAAGAGAGGCCCACATTAACTCATTAAAAATATGTTATATTGTGGGTTTTACGTGATGAGAATGAGCAAAATATAAAAGATAACTGTAAGTAATTATTAATGCACATGTGTGTATGCTCCATTAGAATGTAGGCCATTTATGAATAAGTACAAAATAAAAGCATACAGAATTTATGATAAAATTTCTTTTTCTTGACTTTATTTTGGCAAAATCAGTAACTTTTTCATAATTTAAATTTTCACACAATTTGTGTACTATGAGCAGCGATGCTAAATTAGATGTTTCTTGAACCATTAATTCTTAGATAACAACATTAATTCTTAGATACACTTAATTGTACTCATGAGGAACCTGTACATAGACCTGGAGGCTGTTGTTTGAACAGAACAAGGGGACACTGCATGGTTTAAAATCAAGAAGGGAGTGCATCAGGATGGTATACTTTCACCATACTTATTCAATCTGTACACTGAGCAAATAATCTGAGAAGCTGGACTATATGAAAAAGAACATGGCATCAGGATTGGAGGAAGACTCATTAACAACCTGAGATGTGCAGATGACACAGCTTTGCTTAATGAAAGTGAAGACTTAAAGTGCTTACTGATGAAGATTGAAGTCTACAGTCTGCCATATGTATGCATTGTTGTTGTTATGTGCCATTGACCTGACTCATAGTGACCCCTCCTTGGGTTTCCGAGGCAGCATCACTATGGAAGTAGATTGCCCAACCTTCCTTCCGAGGAGTGGCTGGTGGGTTTGAA
>NW_006922092.1:922031-922953 GCF_000298275.1 Orycteropus afer afer | reverse complement strand
ACAGGACCAGGCAGTGTTTTGCTCTGCTGAACATAGGGTAGCTATGAGTTGGAGATGACTCAACAGCACCTAACAACAACAATGTAGTGACAAATCCTCCATTAATTTTCTAAAATATTGCTTAGATTAAATAATAGAAACATTAATTTTATGTATTATATTCAAACATTGTAATAGGGTCACATATGATGAATTATGTAGACACTGAAGAATAAATGTGAACTGATGCCTTACAATTGTGTTTATTAGTGATCTCAGAGTGACAAGATGGAGAAAATTCTGGACAATAAGAATACTTGGTCCTCTTGACTTCCCCCAAGCTTCTTAGTCCAAGTTACCTGTGAAAATCCTGAGAATTTCTTTACATACCTCCGGCTCCTTACAGGCACTCTAGGGCAGAAGGGAATAGAAGGGAACCCAACGACCACTTCATTATTGATTGCTTTGCCCAGTGTGTCACCCTGGGATGCTCAGCCATGAGCCTGAACTCTGTTAACCAGGAGACTTAGGGTTAAGAATGTTTAGGATGTGAAGGGTCATACCGTGATGACACTGAGCTCTAGTTCCTCACGTGTCAGAGATGCCCATGTGTTCCCTTATGCTTGTGTGTGTGTGTGTGTGTGTGTGTGTGCGCGATAGGGAGGCCATCTGAAGCTTGGCCCAGGGCAGGGTGCCTTCTTGCCTGATTCTAAGGGCAATACTGGTCCTCAAGTAAAATTAATTATAATGTGGGATAACTTTTATTTTCTTTATTTGTCTATTTTTATATCTTTTAGAATTTAGGTTCTTTAAAGACAGAGATAATGTTTTACTCCTATTTCTATCCCCACTTCCCTCCATACATAATGCCTAGTATGTTGTTTTTGTTGTTAGGTGCCGTCGAATCACGTTCGACTCATAGTGACCCTATGCACAGCAGAAC
>NW_006922092.1:900669-917071 GCF_000298275.1 Orycteropus afer afer | reverse complement strand
ACCCCTCCTTGGGTTTCCGAAGCAGTATCACTACTCCATCTTCTTTCTAATCTGTTCCACTAGGAGGAGAAAACTTTATCTCCCCTAATATATCTAAATTTTAGTAAATGTCAGCCCACAGGAGATACCAAAGTGTTTTTTAAGTGTTATAAATAGGAAGGAAAACAATATTTAATGCAAAACCTTTTGGTAAGAGCTTCCCCACTCTTTTTTTAATTGCTGGGTGAACAACCAAAACAAAAACCAAATCAAATCCATTGCTGTCTAGTTGATTCTGACTTATAGTGACCCTTTAGGACAGACTAGAACTGCCCCATAGGGTTTCCAAGGCTGTAATATTTATGGCAGCAGACTATCACATCTTTCTCCTGCAGAGCAGCTGATGGGTTTGAATCGCCAACCTTTTGGTTACCAGCCAAGTGCTTACCCACTACACCACCAGGGCTCTTTGTAAGCAACCCAGCAAACCAAAATTGATTAAGAGTGTATTGTCACAAATTACCTAATTATTTATTGCCCTTATCTAGTTTTTGGTTCATAAAATTGTTTACAAATACGATAACCACAATTACCAACAATGTTTCCAGTCTTTCATTGGTTTTTTGTTTGTTTGTTTGTTTTTAAGTTAGAAGAATATCTTAGAATTTTCAGGGACATGCCAAAGTTTCTCCTATTCTGTCACTCCACGCCATCCAATCATAATCACACAATATTTAACTTGTGCTTACTAATATATAATTGTATATGTACACATTTAATATAGATTATATCTCACATAGAAGCATCAGGCAAGAAATCAAACATTATATTGCACTGGGCAAATCTGTTGCAAAAGACCTTTTTAAAGTGTTAAGGAGCAAAGATGTCACTTTGAAGACTAAGGTGCACCTGACCCAAGCCATGGTATTTTCAATCGCCTCATATGTATGTGAAAGCTGGACAAGAAATAAGAAAGACCACAGAAGAAATGATGCATTTGAATTACGGTGTTGGAGAAGAATACTGAAAACACCATGGACTGCTAGAAGAACAAACAAATCTGTCGTGAAAGAAATGCAGCTGGAATGTTCCTTAGAAGTGAGAATGACCAGCCTTTGTCTCACGTACTTTGGACATGTTATCCTTCTGATAAAGAAGGGACCAGTCCCTGGAGAAGGATATCATGCTTGGTAAAGTACAGGGTCAGTGAAAAAGCAGAAGACCCTCAACAAGATGGATTGACACAGTGGCTACCACAATGGGCTCAAGCTTAGCAAGGATTGTGAGGATGGTGCAGGACCTGGCATTGCCTCCTTCTCTTGTAAATAGAGTCACTATGAGTAGGATGTGACTTGAGGGCACCTAATTACAACAACTTATCTTATATTACACATAATCAAGACATACTGCTTTTCCTTCTTTACTATATTTTCACCTATCTATCCCATCAAGGTCTCATGATTCTTTAACTTCCTCCACTTTATAAACTTCAGATGACACACTAGGGATAATACATTTTCTCTCCCTTGCTCAGGGCTCTCTCCTCTCACAGGTAAACTTCTCTTTCCCTTTCCCTCCAGAACTGATGAGGAAATACTTTTAGGAAATATTTTAAATATTTTTAGTTGTTTTTAAGCATCTTTTCCTTAAGGTCAGAAAGGATATTGGTGGTAGAAGTCTAGTTTCCCACGTAGGAGATCCAGGTTTGATTCCAGGTCAATGCACCTCTCATGCAGTCACCAGCCATCTGTCAGTGGAGGCTTGTGTATCAGCTACCTTCCAGACCAAGACTAAATAGAAGAAAGGCCTGGTCATCTTCCACAACTCAGCTAACAAAATCCCTATGGATCACAATGATCTGATCCGAAACTGAACATGGAGATGGTTCAGGACCAGGCAACACTTTGTTTCATTGTACGGGGGGTTCACATCAGTCCAGTGCTGACTGAATAGCAGCTAACAATTCAATGCTTTACAGAAGTAAAAATGTTTAAGTTGGCTGTAAGTGTGTGTGATCCAGAATAAATTTAAAAAATGAAACAGCCACAAAGAGAAAAGATGGACTAAAAGATCACATGGCCTGAGAAAGTAGAGAGAATAAGCTCTATTTCTGACTTTCTATTTCTTGGTTGCAGCCCTACGGAATGACAGTTGGTATTTTTTTGCCCTAGCCATCCATTGACTTCCTTCCTCACCTTCTGTATGCACCCAATAAATCCCTTCCCTTTTATTGCGGTTGTGCTTGTTTGATAATGTTTCAACTACTTACAACCAAACAATTCCTGTATTAAACAAGTGTCCATAAATATTATGCAGCAACAAGAGAATATGTATAAGATACAATGTAAAGGATGTGCCTCCATGGGGGGGGGGTATACACTATTGAGCAGAGTCAAGAATAAAAACAAAAATAAAAAAAACTCCTCCATTGGAAAATATATTATAGATCACATTCAAAACTCAAGTTTTTGATTCTTTATTCTCCTAGTTTAAATCTGTATTTTAGGAGCTCTGGTAGCATAGTGCCTAAGCCATTTGACTGCTAACTGGAAGGCTGGCGGTTCAAATCCACCAGTCATTCCTTGGAAGGAAGGTTAGGCAATCTAGTTCTGTAGTGATAGTGCCTCCGAAACCCAAGGAAGGGTTGCTATGAGTCAGATCCGACTCCATGGCAGTGAGTTTTTTTTTTTTTTAAATCTGTATTCAACAAAATGTGTGACACTTTTACTTGTCATTTATACACTTATCTTAGTCAGGATATCTAAAGAAACAGACCAAGTAGTATATAATATCTGCACAGAGAAATACAGAGAAAGAATCATTGGGGGTGGGGCTGGCAAGTCTAAAATCTGTAGGTCAGGTGACAGGCTGGAGACTCTTTAGGCTTGCATCCAAGTTCCACAGGTCAGGTGAGGAAAAGTGAGATAAGAATTTCTGCTACAATATCTATTTACAGCCTGGAGACAGAACATCCTAGGGAAACACGCATTTTGCTCTAAAAACTTCAAGAGATAGGTTACAGTACATCAGACTACATTATGAAATGTAACTATACTACATAAGTTGCTCTCATGGCACAGTGGTAAAAGTATTCAATTGTTAACCAAAAGGTTGGTGGTTTGAACCTACCAGAAGCTCCATGGTACAGAGATGAGGCAGTCAGCTTCCATAAAGATTTACAGCCTTGAAAACCCTATGGGGGCAGTTCTACTCTGTCCTATACAGTCGCTATGAGTCAGAATGAACGTGATGGCAGTGGATATTTTTAGTAGCTTACAGTATGGAAGATAATCCGCTTTCCTTAAAGTCAACTAAGTTAATCACATGTAATTACTTCATAATAGCTTATATAACTGCTCCATAAAAACAACTACGTTAGTGTTTGTGGAAATGACTAGGAACCATAGCCCAGCCAAGTGAGCAAATAAAATTAACCATGACAACACTCATCTATTGACTTCTTAAGTTTTGCTTCCATGAACCACAGTCATTATGATGTTTTTATTCTCCAGAAAATGTATTCTTCTTGAATACATTTCCTTGGGTAATTTTTCCTCTCCCTATTATTTGCCTTTTGTAAATTTGTCATTCCACCATTTCTTCTGGTTACATTACATGATCATAGAAGTATCTTTTTAATTGTAATATTTCCATAAATATTTTATAAACATGGAAAATGGAGTGCAGAATGAATTTGGAATGATTTTTTTTTAAATCCTTGAAAATGTACCGAAATCTAAAATATTGAATGGTGTTCAGTGTAAATCAAACTGATTTTAAGTAGTTGCAAATTGCTCAAATCAGTAGAACTTCACTATGGGAAAAACAAACAACAGAAGTTAGCTAATATTCAATAAGGCATATTTGGTTATATAATAAAGAATGTCAAGAGTCTGAATTTTATCCAGTTTTATATTCCTTGCAAGACTTGTCATGGCACGTTGTATACTATGACCAATCAAAAAAACAAAACAAACTTGTTCTCAAGTTGATTCCAACTCGTGGTAACTCCATGTGTCTTGGAATAGAACTATGCTCCATAGGGTTTTCAATGGGTGATATTTTGGAAGTAAGATATCAGGTCTTTCTTCTGAGGTGCCTCTGAGTGAACTCAAACCTCCAACCTCTCAGTTAGCAGCCAACTGTTTTAACCGTTTGTACCACCTAAATGTGTATTGAAACCAATATCCACTATCTCTTCATTTTCTGCCTATATCCTGAGCCTATGCCCTGACTATTCCACACATCATTTAGTAGATGATGATTTGGTACAGAGAATCATGGAAACATCTTGAGAAGGACTTAAGAGTGTTGCAATGGAAGTCACATCTCAAATGGTTCTTTTACTAACAAACAGGGTCCACACACCACCTTCGGTGACTGGGTCCTGCATTTGTCTCTCCCTTCTCCCTACCTCACAGGCTAAACTCCAGCTAAATAAACCTCCTGCTGCTCCCAGGACACATATTCATTCTGGAATGTTTTCCCCACCCTTCAATTCCCATCCACCTGAAACAGTCCCACTCTTCCCTTAAGACTCAATGCAAGAGACACCTCCCTCACAGAAGTTTCTCTGAAGATTCTTGCTGAGAGTTCTACCTACTTGTTTAAGAAGCCAATGTTTGTTGTCTCATCTCTGTGCTCCTATAATGTCCTGGACATGCTCTATCATAGGACTTACCAAACTGTGTCATGGTTCTCTGTTTCTGTATCTGTCTTTCCTATTAGACTGAACGTTTGGTGATAATGGAATTCATTTTATACCATTTTGCATTCCTAGAACTTATTTAAGGAGATCTGCTAGTGTAGTGGTTAAGGCATTCAGTTGCTAACCAAAAGGTCGGTGGTTCAAACCCACCAGCTGCTTCACAGAAGAAAGATGAGGCAGTCTGCTTCCATAAAAATTTAAAACCTTGGAAGTCCAGTGGGGGTCACTATGAATCAGAATCCACTCGATGGCAGTGAGTTTGTTTTCCCATAGCACCTATCTTGATTCCAAATTCATAAATGCTAAATTAGTAATTAATAGATGTAGAGAGGAAGGGAAGGAAGGATTTAAATAGTGAAGAAATCAATCTGTTAGATAACTTTAGCAGCAATAAGAAAGATAGATTAGTCAGGTCTCTTTCATCTGTGAGTGATGGAAACACAACTCAAACTGGCTGAATAAGAAAAGGGAATTTATTTTCTGTATAACGATGCACATAACAACAACAACAACTAACAATGCAAGTCAATGGATTAATAAGGTGAAGTTAGTTTCAAGGGTTAGACAGATGCCCTCAATATTCCTATGCTTGTGCAGGTCAGGATGCTTTCCCCTGTGCTACCCTCTTTCTCTCAGGTAGGCTCACTCTAAGCAATGACCAGACCAGCTTTCCATCTTATCCGATTAGCAATCCTAGCAAGGAGCAAGAGCCTCTAAATTCCCTTTGACTAGCAAAACTGGCATTGTCACTAATTTGGTTCAGAAATGAAATCATCCAACCTTAACCACCTGGACTGGTAAGCACAATGGTGAGGATTTACAAAGGAAAACTGGAGCTCTGTTATCTGAAGACGGTTGAAGTGTGCCAAGCATGCAGGAACAGTAGATGTCCTAGAGATTGGAAGGGAGGTTGGCAGGGATTCTCAACTGAGTGCCCTTGGACAGAGGGATGGATGGATCTAGGGATTTACTGGCATGCTCAGATATCTTTACTAGCCCCTTCCCCAAAGCAGAACCATTGTAGAAAAAGCCAGCACTGTTGGGAAATGAGAGGGAAGGGGTAACAGTTATGGCAGCAAAGTTTCAAGGTAAACCAGAGCCATACTTCTCATTCCTCTTACCTGTATAGCAAGCCCAGTGCTCAGCATGGAGGAGCAACCCTGGATTTTACAGGCATATTTGATACTAGTCAAAAGTGAAAGATACAGTAAAAAATACAGAGTAAGTGGAATTTAGTACACTAAGCTCTTTTAAAGATAGGAATCCCTGGGTGGTGCAGTTAACCGAAATGTTGAAGGTTTGGATTCATCAAGAGGTACCTTGAAAGAAAGTCCTGGCAATCTACTTATAAAAAATCAGCCATTGAAAACCCTGTGGAGCAGAGTTCTAATCTGACGCACATAGGGTCACCGTGACTCCATAATGACACAGTGGCCACTAGATTTACTGGTATGTTAGAGATAACACCATTCCTATAAGAATTAGTGATTGCATAAGTTTATAACATGTGCATATAAATGTGTGACATCCAGCTCGTGTGAAAATAAAAAGGAATTTGTTTATCGTGGTAAGTTTTATGATATACATGCTTAAAAAAATTTCTGAGACTTAGTATGGGACTATTAAGAATTAAATAATGGAAATGGTATATTAAGAAAGGAGATTAAAAAAAAAAAACCTTTCTACCCTTTTTGAAGGCAAATGATTTTAAACAAGTTCTAGGGCTCATGTTGTAGATAGTTCCACAGATAATGGGCTCTTTCTTGACATGCCACAAACTTTTGGCTGTTACTGTGGATAGATTGAAATTCTACCTTTTTCTGTGTATTTACTTATGTTAACACTTTGGGTTGGGTCTCGAGATCATTACAGAAAATATATGCCTTATTATTATTATTATTATTATTATTATTATTATTATTATTTTAGTTGCCAAAAATAGATGGGAGGTTTAGACAGAAGGCTGTTACTATCCATGGCAGAAATAGTTATTTCTTAAATCTTTTCCAATAAATAGAAAAGGAATAGTTTACTTTTATTATCATTCTATAGGGAAAATTATTAAAACTAAAGTTTCAAACAAATCCTGGATTTTTTTTTTTTAAAGAAATCTATTCTAAGATGCCCTAAGATTACAGATACATTCTCCTTTCAATATCCCTCATGCTAAAAATAATAAATAAATAAATAAACTGATGTTTCTTAGAAAAGATACTTTTTTTCTTTCTGTTTTACACAAGAGTATTCTTCAGGTATTTCTGCTTAGGTAAGACTAGAAAATGCTCATTCTGCTTTGTTTACTTAACAAATATTTATACAGCATTTAATATACACTGACAACCACTCATCTGTCAGTTTGTCATACTGTGGTGGCTTGTGTGCTGCTGTGAGGCTGGAGGCTATGCCACCAATATTTCAAATACCAGCAGGGTCACCTATGGTGGATGGATTTCAGAGTAGCTTCCAGATTAAGACGGACTCAGAAGAAAAAAGGGGCCATCCACTTCTCAAAGAATTGGCCAGTGAAAATCTTATGAATAGCAGTGAAACACTGTCTGATATATTACTGCAAAACTTTATGAATAGCCCTGAAACATTGTCCCACACAGTGCTGGAAGATGAGCCCTTCAGTTTGGAAGGCCCTCAAAATACGACTAAGGAAGAACTGACTCCTCAGAGTTGTTGTTGTTACGTGCTGTCGAGTCAGACCTGACTCATAGCAACCCCTCCTTGGGTTTCTGATGCAGTATCACTATGGAAGTAGATTGCCCAACCTTGCCAACTTAATGAAGTGGATGGAGTAAGGCTTTCAGGACCTCCATATGCTGATGTGGCACTACTCAAAATGGGAAGAAACAGTTGCAAATATCCATTAATAATCGAACATGGAATGTACAAAGTATGAATCTAGGAAAATTGGAAGTTGTTAAAGAAATGGAACACACAAAAATTGATATCCTAGGCATTAGTGAGCTGAAATGGACTGGTTTTGGCCATTTTGAATTAGACAACCATGTGATCTATTATGCTGGGAATCACAAACTGAAGAGTAATGGTGTGACATTCATTGTCACAAAAAATGTTTCAAGATCTATCCTGAAGTACAGTGCTGTCAGTGATAGGATGATATTCATACACCTACAAAGAATACCAGTTAATACTATTATTCAAATTTACGCACCAACCACCAAAGCCAAAAATGAGGAAATTCAAGATTTTTACCAACTTCTGCAGTCTGAAATTGACCAAACATGCAATGAAGATGTGTTGATTATCACTGGTGATTGGAATGCAAAAGTTGGAAACGAAGAATCACCAGTTGTTGGAAAATATGGTCTTGGTAAAAGAAATGACGCTGGAGACTCCATGATAGAATTTTGCAAGACCAATGACTTATTCATTGCTAATACCTTTTTCAACAACTCAAATGATGGCTATACACAAGGACTTTGCCAGATGGAGTACACAGGAATCAGATTGACCACATCTGTGCAAAGAAGCAATGGAGAAGCTCAATATCTTCAGCCAAAACAACGCCAGGAGCTGATTGTGGAACAGATCATCAGTTGCTCAAGTTGAAGCTGAAGACAATTAAAACAAATACATGAGAACCAATATATAACCTTGACTATACCCCTCCTGGATTTAAAGACCATCAAAAGAATAGATTTGATGCATTGAATACCAATGACCTAAAACCAGAGGAACTGTAGGATGACATCAAGAACATCATCCATAAAGAAAACAAAAGGTCATTAAAAAAGACAGCAAAGGAAGAAAAGAGCAAAATGGATGTCAAAAGAGACTCTGAAACTTGCCTTTGAATGGAGAGTTGGTAAAGCAAATGGAAGAAATGACAAGACAAAAGAGCTGAACAGAAGATTTCAAAGAATAGCTCAAGAAGACAACGTCAATTATTATAATGAAATGTGCAAAGATCTGGAGTTAAAAAACCAAAAGGAAACAACACACTCAGCATCTCTCAAGCTGAAAAAACTGAAGAAAAAAATCCAAACATCAAGTTGTAATATTGAAAGATTCTATGGGAAAAAATATTGAATGATGCAGTAAACATCAAAAGAAGATAGAAGGAATACACAGAACCACTGCACAAAATAGAATTGGTCAATATTCAACTATTTCAGGAGGCAGCATACGATCAAGAACCAATGGTACTGAAGGACAAAGTCCAAGCTGCATTTAAGGAATTGGCAAAGAATAAGGCTCCAGAAATTGAAGGAATGCCCATTGAGATGTTTCAACAAACAGATGGCAACCTGAAGGCACTTACTCTTCTACGCCAAGAAATTTGGAAGAAAACTACCCGGACAACTGAGTGGAAGAGATCCATGTTGTTGTTATTGTTAGGTGCTGTCGTCTCTGACTCATAGCGACCATATGCACAGCAGAACAAAAAACCACCCAGCCCCATGATCCTTGTATACTTGAGCCCATCGCTGCAGTGACTGTGTCAATCCATCTCATTGAGGGCCTTCCCTTCTTTCGTTGACCCTCCACCTTACCAAGTATGACATCCTTCTCCAAGGAATGGTCCCTTCTGATAACATGACCAAAGAAGGTGAGACGAAGTCTGGCCATTCTCATTTCCAAGGAGCATTCTGGCTGCACTTCCTCCAGGCCAGATTTGTCAGAAGAATCTTGGCTAAAAGCAAATACCAGGAAGTTGTTTACTTGTGCTTTACTGACTATGCAAAATCATTTGACTGTGTGGATCATAACAAATTATGGATAGCATTGAAAAGAATGGGAATTCCAGTACACTTAATTGTGATCATGAGAAACCTATACATAGAATAGGAGGCTGTTTATTTGAACAGAATGAGGGGATACTGCATGGCTTAAAATCAGGAAGGGTGTGTGCCAAGATTGTATTCTTTCACCATATTTATTCAATCTGTATGCTAAGCAGGTATCTGAGAAGCTGAACTATATGAAGAAGAATGTGGCATCAGGATTGGAAGGAAGGCTCATTAACAACCTGTGCCATGCAGATGACACAACTTTGCTTGAAAAGTGAGAATGACTTCAAGCACTTACTGGTGAACATTAAAGACTACAGTTTGCAGTGTGGATTACACCTCAACATAAATAAAACAAAATAACTGGACCGATAAGCAGCACCATGATAAATGGAGAAAATATTGAAGTTGCCTTGGTTCCACAATCTACACCCATTGAAGGAGCAGTCAAGAAATCAGATATCGTATTGCATTGGGCAAATCTGCTGCAAAAGACCTCTTTAAAGTGTTAAAAAGTAAAGATGTCACTATGAAGACTGAGGCGCACCTAATCCAAGCCATGGTTTTTTCAATATCCTCATATTCATATGCATATGAAAGCTGGACAATGCATAAGGAAGTCCTAAGAAAAGTTGATGCCTTTGAATCGTGGTATTGGTGAAGAATACTGAAAATACTATGGACTGCCAGAAGAGCGAACAAATCTGTCCAGAAAGAAGTGTAGCTGGAATGCTCCTTGGAAGTGAGAATGGCCAGACTTCATCTCACCTACTTTGGTTATGTCAGAAGGGACAATTACCTGGAGAAGGCTATAATGCTTGGTAAAATGAAGGGTCAGTGAAAAAGGGGAAGGCCCTCAATGAGATGGATTGACACAGTGGCTGCAATTATAGGCTCAAGTATAGCAAGGATTGTGAGGCTGGCACAGGACCAGGCAGTGTATTGTTCTGTTGTACATAGGGTCGCTATGATGGGAGCCAACTTGAAGGCACCTAAAAACAACATTCCTGAGGTGGAGAAGCTCTTGGGGAGCAATGGTTAACTGCTGGTCTGCTAACTGAAAGGTCATTGGTTCCAACTGTTCGAGCTTACCCTGCTGCTCTTTAGGAGAAAGGTATGGTAGTCTGCTTCAATAAAGATTTCAGCCAGCAAACCCTATGTTGTTGTTGTTGTTATGTGCCGTCGAGTCGGCCCCGACTCATAGCGACCCCTCCTTGGGTTTCCGAGGCAGTATCACTACGGAAGTAGGATTGCCCAACCTTCCTTCTGAGGAGTGAAGGTTGGGCAATCCTACTTCCGTAGTGATACTGCCTCGGAAACCCTATAGAGCAGATCTACTCTGTCCTAGAAGGCTGTGGTGAGTCAGAATCCACTGGTTGTACTTGGAGCATTGCTGAGGTATACCGCCTTCTTCTCCTACCTGCCCTTTGTCAAGGCTTCTTATAGCAGCAGCAACATATCTCACACATCCCCAAGTCTGTATCCACCCCAGAAAGTCACACTTAAACCATCTAGTATCTATAGTTTACTCCAACAGGGAGCACTGAAACTTATGGTTAAGTTAATTATCCTGTGACAGGGTGTCAGCTAAGAAGACTTTGGAAAGCTTTATCGAAATCAGAAAACTAAAGTACACTGATAGTGGTTTCCCTCAAGGGAATAAAATCCCAGAAGGCAAGAAAATTCATACCAAACGGAAATGTAATTAAATTAGTAATCTGGCACCTATATATTTTACAAAAACACATCTTTGTACTACTCAGAGGACTGAAAAGCTCAAATCACACTAGACACTCACTTTCTGGTTACCATGACCTTTTTGAAAACTTACAAAATGTGGCACTTGTAAGCCCAATACGGCCCTTGGCAGCTCCCGAATGACACATGAATCAAAACAAGGGGTCCCATACAACAAAAAGGTAATGTCCATGGGATTATTCAAGTTCTGGTAGTTCCAAAATTCAGAAAGGAGGGATCAAAGACTGTAACACTTTCTCCTGAAATAAACACTAAATTGAGCTGTGAAAATTGTTTGTCTTCCCCTCTCCCATCCCTTAGAAAAATATAGAACTAAATTGTTTTATTTGAGCTTATAAAACACAAGGAATGAGGTAAACATTGTTGCATGTAATTTGAGATGTGACAGATGTTAATTTTTCCAAGTGTGTTTATTTCAGAAGTTAGAGAAATCTGCAAAATCCAGATCTAGATAAAGAGATAGATAGTTGAGGCTGCTGTTCCTCGCCTTAACTACTCCAATTTCAATAACTGAAAGTAACCCCATTAAAGAAATTCAGCTGCCTGGTCATAGTTTTAACCGCCCCTTGGGTCCTGGGCCCCACTCTCTGCACAGCGTTGGAGACTTACACGGCGCCCACGGTCCCCCCTAGCAGTTGGTAACTCTAGGGCGGCAAAAGCTCATTCTCCCTTTGGGAGTTTGGGGGCAGCTAGAGAATATCCCCGCGTCAGAGAGTGACACGCTAGAGGGCCAGGCGGGGTTGGCAAGAGCAGAGGGGCGGGAGCCTCACATCCGGAATCTGGGAACAAATCAAGAAACCCGGGAATTTCCCTGGCCTGCGGCACTGGGCTTTCCAGCCCCGAGGAGCATGGATAAAAGGGGTTCGCGGGGCTCTGAGCCTCAGAATCCCAACCACAGGCAGCTTTCCTTCGCCACCTCTCTCGCTCCAGGCACCGCTGCCCAGATCCTTCCAGCCAAGCTCCATGGCTCTCGCCTCGTCTGCTGCCACTTCCTGCACTCCTCGCCTTCTGCGGGCGGCGCTGCTGCTCCTGCTCCTAGTCACCGCAGGCCGGCACGCAACAGGTGAGCCTCGGCTGGACCCCAGGGGCGGCCAAGGGACGGTGGGAGTCCATGCCGGAAGACAACCTAACCGAGTGTCTCTTCTTCCCCAGGGGCTCCCGTGGTCTCGGAACTGCGCTGTCAGTGCTTGCAGACGGTGCAGGGAATCCATCTGAAGAATATCGAAAGTGTCAAGGTGACGCCCCCAGGACCCCACTGCGGCCAAACCGAAGTCATGTAAGTCCTGCTGCGCGCGGCTGCTACTGTAATCCAGTCACCCCGACGCTCCAAAACTCCCCTCACTGACTGCCCAGGTCCATTATATGCCTCACACGGATTCTCCCTTCTCTCTGCAGAGCCACTCTCAAGAATGGGCAGGAAGCTTGTCTCAACCCTGCAGCTCCCATGGTTAAGAGAATCATAGAAAAGATGCTTAAAAAGTGAGTTATTGGCTTTTACTTACAATGTATGACTAGAGTCATTGGTACAGAAGCATCTGCTTCTTCAAATCATATCATAGAAAACCGGGGGTTAGTTGAAGGGCTGAATATCCTCATTTTTAGATTCACAATTAAATTTGCCATTGAGATCCTTAATGTGCTCTCCTGTCAGAGTATTTTTGCCACCTTTTGTTCCCACTCCCACACCTCCATTGAAATGAAAGTGGTTAAATGTATGTGTGCAAAATACTATTTGCTTAGTGATTCTGAATTGCTTCCTACCTACTAAAGATAAGTTTTTATCCCAGTTTCTCATGACTTCAGACCTGAAAAGTCAAAACTTTAGTTTTGGGCAATTGTTGTTGTTGTTGTTGTTGTTTTATGCCGTGGAGTCAGATCTAGGTGCCTCTAAATCTTGGTAGTAAACAGCAGGGCTTTGCTGTGAGACCCACCTGAGTTCAAGTCTAGGTTCCACCTTTTATTAGCCTCTTGACCCAGAAAAATATGTACTCTCTCTGAGTCACTATAAAATGAGAAAATAATAGTACCTATTTTGTGGTTTTGCTAGGAGGCTTAAGTGAGGCTATGCATGGATATTTTTAGCCCAGGGTAATATTGGGGCAGTCTTCAGTATGTTTCAGCTGTTTGAAACCAGCCATGGCTAGCACAGGTCCCCTTATTAAGCAGCATTCAGGAGCCTGACTTTTTCTGCTGCTCAGGGCTGCAGTGGTTACAGGCAGTAACTGACCTGAGGGGAGGCAGCTTTTGGAAAAGCCTGGAGTGTCAGGGTCTAAGGCAGGAGAAGGGGGCTGTGCAGTCACTATGTTGATTACCTTCTAAGAGCAACCATTTTCTCCTCATAGGAGCGGCACAAACTGACCTAGTGAGAAGGAGCAGGCCCAAAGGAGACTATTTGTGAAGGAGGTTCTACCCTTAGGGCAACCAAAGAGAAAGAAGAAAAACAAATTGCTCCTGGGGACACTGGGACTGTGCTTAATGTGTTTGACTCTTTTCTAAGATTCTGTTTATTTATACATGTATTTATTTATTTATCTTTCATGATTTCTTTTTTAATGTTTTATCTGGTATTTAAAGATATGAATTTTCTTGGAAATTCACTGTACTGTTATTTTTAAAGATCATTTTTATGGTAAAGAAAGTTCAATCCTGCCTTATTTAATATGAAGATGATGGGTTTTAAATGTTCTTCATTCATGAAATTAATATTCTGGGGGAGCCCACAACATGCCAGCCACTATAAAGGCTGGAGGTAGAGTGGGAGATCCAAGCAAACAGACTGTTAAGATAGAGAATTGTATGTGCACATTTATGTTGGTGACTGTTGAGAAGAATGTCAGTTGTTATTTATTGTTGTTCCACAATTTGTGGTCAACATTTCATAGTATGTGGTGAACATTTCAGTAGTTGAAGCTTTAAAAACTACAATGTTCTAAATATCCTTTGGACATTTTATGTCTTCCCTTGTAAGGCATAATGCCTTGTTTAGCATAAATTATGCAGTGTTCTTCTGTGTCTTGGAGTAGAGAAATTTGAATATTTATAGATGTGTTTTTTAAAAAAAATAGCATGAAAATAAAGTTTTTACAAAAATATCATGTTTAAATTGTGTCTTGTATGTCTTGACCTTTTGTTCTTCCCGAGTACTCAAAGTGCTGGACACTTTAGAAAACTAGAGAGCATGCCAGCATGACCATTTAAAGGCTGCTGTGGGCTGCCACTTTGCTTGTTCCTTTCCTCTTCAAGAAGATAGATTCGATGCTTTTTCAAATTCCATGAAAGCCTCCACCTTGAGGATCCTGTTTCACATAAAATATTTCTTTCCACTGGAAAAACTTATTATTCAATTCTAGTTCTTTAAAAGCTTTCCATTTTTCAATAGATATTTTAATAAGAACTCTCATTTAAATCAATTTGTTAATTTTTTTTTTTGAAGTAATGATGCATTTTTTTCCAGCTTAATGAAGCTGGGAGCTAAAATTGTAGTAAAGTGGCTTCTTTTTCAGAACTTTTAAGGAAGGTTGGGCAACATACTTCCATAGTGATGCTGCCTCGGAAACTCAAGGAAGGGTATCTATGAGTTGGCTCTGACTCAAGGGCAGTGAGTTTTCAGAACTTAAACTATTTATGCACTCACTCACTGTCCTTGAGTCAGTTTCAACTCATAGCGACCATTCCTTGGGTTTCAACAAAGCAGTATCACTACTGATGTTTGCAGCTGTTTCTCCTCAATTTGAGTCTTGCCATGTCAGCACGTGGAGGTCCTGAAAGACTTACTTTATCCGTATCATTAAAGTTGGTTCTACTCTGATGAGGCAGCTCTTTCCCAGACCTATATTAAGTGCTTTCCAACCCAAGGGGCTCGTCTTCCTGCACTGTGTTTGACAATGTTTCCAAGCTCTTCATAAAGTTGCCCAGTAATGTATCAGACAGTGTTTCTCTGCTATTCATAAGGTTTTCCCTGGCCAGTTATTGAGAAGTGGATGGCCTCCTCTTTCTTCCTAGTCTATCTTAGTCTGTAAGCTATGTTGAAACCTGTGCAACTCTGCTGGCATTTGAAACACCAGTGGCACAGCCTCAAGCCTCACAGCAACATACAAGCTTTATAGAATGACAAACTGACAGACAAATTTGTCTGTTTTAGCTGTTGGAAACCTCTGTGCCCTCCCTTTACCTAATTCCTACCTGGAACCTGCCACTCTGTGGTCCCCGACCACTCCCTCCTTTTCCTGGCTCTAGGGGGTCTGGGCCTAGCCTTGCCTTCCGCCCCTTTTTACCTGGGTATCCTGCCACTCTTGAGGTCCCCAGGGCTACTTCTGCTCCTGGCTTTTCCTGGCTTTAGGGGGCCTGGGGCCTAGCCTTGCCTCCCGCTCCTTTTTACCTGGATATCCTGCCACTCTTGAGGTCCCCAAGGCCACTCCTGCTCCCTCCCTTTCCTGTCTCTAGGGGACCTCAGGAGCAGCAGGATATCCAGGTAAAAAGGGGCTGCAAACATCCATTAATAATTAGAACATGGAATGTGCAAAGTATAAATCTAGGAAAATTGGAAGTTGTCAAAAATGAAATAGAACACTTACAGTTTGATATCCTAGGCATTAGTGAGCTGAAATGGACAGGTTTTGGCCATTTTGAATCAGACAGCCATATTGTCTACTATGCCAGGAATGACAAATTAAAGAGGAAAAGCATGGCATTCATCATCACAAAGGATGTTTCAAGATCTGTCCTGAAGTACAATGCTGTCAGTGATAGGATAATATCCATACATCTACAAGGAAGACCCATTAATACTACTATTATTAAAATTTATGCACCAGCCACCAAAGCCAAAGATGAGAAAATTGAAGATTTTTACCAAGTTCTGCAGTCTGAAATTGACTGAACATGCAATCAATATGTGTTGCTTATCACTGGTGATTGGAATGCAAAAGTTAGAAACAAAGAATCACTTGTAGTTGGAAAAATTGGCATTGGTTACAGAAATAACACTGGAGATTATATGATAAAATTTTGCAAGACCAATCATTTATTTATTGCAAATACCTTTTTCAACAACACAAATGGTAGCTATACACGTGGACTTTGCCAGATGGAGTACACAGGAATCAGATTGACTACATCTGTGGCAAGAGGCAATGGAATAGTTCAATTATCTTCAGCCAATACAAGGCCAGGAGCTGATTGTGGAACAGACCATCAA
>NW_006922092.1:888015-899631 GCF_000298275.1 Orycteropus afer afer | reverse complement strand
AAAGATGTTTCCTTCTGTTTTGTTGACTATGCAAAAGCATTTGATTGTGTGGATCATAACAAATTGTGGATAACATTGAGGAGGAAGGGAATTCCAGAACATTTGATTGTACTCATAAGGAACCTGTACATAGACCAGGAGGCTGTCATTCGAACAGAAAAAGGAAACACTTCATGGTTTAAAATCAAGAAGAGAGTGCGTCAGGGTTGTATCCTTTCACCATACTTATTCAATCTGTATGCTGAGCAAATAATCGAAGAGGCTGGACTATGTAAAGAAGAATGTGACATCAGGATTGGAGGAAGAATCATTAACAACCTGCAATATGCAGACGACACAACTTTGCTTGCTGAAGGTGAGGATGACTTGAAGCACTTACCGATGAAGGCTGAGGAATAAAGTCTGCAGTATAGATTACATCTCAGTATAAAGAAAACAATAATCCTCACAACTGGACCTATAAGCAGCATTATGATAAATGGAGAAAAGATTAAAATTGTCAAAGACTTCACATTGCTTGTTTCTACAATTGACACCAATGGAAGCAGCAGTCAGGACATCAGATGATGTATACAAACCAAACCAAACTCACTCTGTCGATTTGTATCCAACTCATAGTGACCCCTCCTTGAGCTTCTGAGGTGGTATCACTACAGAAATAGATCGCCCTATCTTCCAAGGAGTGACTGGTGGGTTTAAACCACCAGCCTTCTGGTTAGCAGTCAAAGGTCTTATGCGCTATGCTACCAGAGCATTGGGCAAATTGGGTGCAGAGGACCTCTTTCAAGTGCTGAAGAGCAAAGATGTCTCCTTGAGGACTAAGGTGCACCTGATGCAAGCCATGATATTTTCAATCACCTCATATGCATGTGAGAGCTGGACAATGAATAAGGAGGACCAAAGGAGAGTTGATGTTTTTGAGCTGTGGTGTTTGAGAAGAATGCTGAATGTACCGTGGACTGCTAAAAGAACTAATAGTTCTGTACTGGAAGAAGTGCAGCCAGGATGCTCCTTGGAGTCAAGAATAGCCAGATTTCATCTCACATATTTTGGTCATGTTGTCAGAAGGGAATATACCCTGGAGAAGGATGTCATGCTTGGTATGGTGGAGGGTCAACGAAAGAGGGGAAGGTCCTCATTGAGATGGATTGACATGATGGCAGCGGCGATGGGCTCAAGTATAACAAGAATCATGGGGCTGGTTCAGGACCTGGCAGTGTTTCTGCATAGGGTCGCTATGAGTCGGAGACCTAACAACAACAACAATCACTATGGAAGTAGATTGCCTGACCTTCCTTTTGAGGAGTGGCTGGTGGGTTTGAACTCGCAGTCTTCTGGTTGGTAGTCAAATACCTTAGGCACTACACCACCAGAGCTTCCATTTATGCACTGGGGAAAAGAAAAGCAATAAAATGAGTAGTAGAGTACTTTACCTATATAAAGTTCTAATTGAGAAAGTTTAACTTTTTTTGAGAGAAAAAGCTCACCAACTTTAATGCTGTTCCAGTGTTTCTTAAGTATGATGATGCTATACTACCTCAGCTTTTTCTTCCACCCAATCAGACTATTTTCTAAACCTATAAATTTTAACTTAACATTGACTCAGCATGACAGAGACACATGCAGCTTCCAGGACAAACAAAGTCTGTCATCTCAGTTATGGTCAGGGGTGGAGAGACCAATTAGCAAAGTAAGCAAAGGCTAACTTGTGCTTACTTACTAATCTGTGGTAAATAGTTCCACGTTTTTCACCACAGATGTCAGGGATTATAAATTTGCAAAGAGGCTTGGATTCTGTAGGAAGGTGCTGTGAGGTTGGGAAAGAGCCAGATGTCAGACACACCTGGAAGCAGAATCTTTGATGTGAAAAAAATGTGAAATTGTTCACTACAGATTAATAAATAGGCACAAGTAAGATTGTATTTACTTTGCTTAGTGGGTAATCTGACACTGGGTATGAAAAGCTACAAGCCACCTGGGAAAGATATAGATTCCAAACCTATAAAAGTAGAAAGTGTGCACACGTGTGGGAAGGACAAAGTAGAGTGTGTGCTTAGGTCTGACTCAGGACCCATTTTTGGGCTCCTGAGCCCTGGTTCATAGCCTTCAGCAAAAGCAAGCAGGCTGGCTTGGCAGTTGGAAGACCTGGGCTCATGCTCAGGCTTATCCTAAACAGTTGTGTGACTTTGGACAGGAGCAAATTTGCTGAAGTCTCCATTTCCTTCCCTTATCTCTGAAGGATAAGTCTAAGGTTCTCTGTAAATCCCCCAATGGCATTTGCTTGGAATGAATGATAGCAAAGTAATTTATAAGCTTCACAAAGATAAGTGAATGAAAATCATTCTGGAAGTTACATAAATGCCAGCACTAACTCCCTAACCTCAAGTCCAGGACAAATATT
Source organism: Orycteropus afer afer (assembly GCF_000298275.1). NCBI lineage: Eukaryota > Metazoa > Chordata > Mammalia > Tubulidentata > Orycteropodidae > Orycteropus > Orycteropus afer. The sequence goes on along the minus strand of NW_006922092.1, from coordinate 897,230 downwards.
TGAGGCTGTGGGGAAATAATATGTCCTGGATTCCTCAGCATTCCTGTAAATGACTCAGTGTTCCTTCTGACACTCTTGACATCTGTGAGAATTAGTCCTGTAGCCACTTTTCTAGCTAATTTCTCTGATAGTAAAGAATAACAAAATGTGTCTTATCTTACTGAGAGGGCCAAACGCTCATAGCCAGGGCTAGGTCCTTAGGTGAAGCTCCAGAGTGTTAGGGAGATGGAAGCACTACCTCCCTAGGTATTTACTTGTCAAAAGGGATGAAGCTACATAACCTGGAGACATCTTTAGATGATAAAAGTAGGGGGCTATCTCTTCCTGAAGGAGCTCTAGTGGTGCAGTGGTTACAGCATTCAGCTTCTAACCAAAAGGTCAGCAGTTCAAACCCACCATCTGCTCCATGGAAGAAAGATGAGGCAGTGTGCTTCCATCAAGATTTACAGCCTTGAAAAACCTATGGGACAGTTGAATTCTGTTCTGTAGGGTTGCTATGAGTCAGAATCGACTCGATGGCAGTGGGTTTTCATCTGGCATCTCCTGCTGAAGAAATATTATTTACACAGTAAAGGTTTGGATTTAGAACTCAAGACCATTCTGTTTCCAAGGATATCATTTCAGGAGCAGAAGGGGACTGCTGCCTCCTTCCTCTGTACAAATGGGCAAAATTTATTTTTTCCTGATCCTTGCCTATGGACTACAGCAATATATTGTTATATATAATATTAATAATATATATATAATATGTATATATTAATATATATTATTATATTCATTATGGCACCCCAAGTGTAAGACTTGGTACAGGCTGAAGGTGACACATTTACTTATTGTTATTAATAACAGATGTGTCTCTAATATTCCATGTGTACATTAAGGATAAAATTTTGAAACAAGAATATTAAAAATCCAACATAAGGCATGTTAACTTGGGACAGGGAAACAAGGACAAAGGAGAATTAGTCAGTTCATATGGTGGTGAAGAACATAGTCTGTGAATAAGCATGCTGACTTCAGAGGAGATTCCTGCTCTAATACTTTCTGACTCTCTGATCTGAGGTCACATTTCTTGATTTAGCTAAACTTTTTTCATAGTTGTTACTAGAATTATGCATTATAATTTGAAAAGTGCTAAACAATGCTTGGGAGATGTGGTGGCTCCAAAATTTTTGAGACAAATGGGGAAGCAATCTGAGTGTTTTAGGGGAGAGATGGTAATGCATTAGTATCCTATCGCTGCTATAACAAATTACTACAAATCTGGTGGCTTAAAACAACATAAATTTATTATCTTGCAGTTCTCAAGGTCTAAAGTCTCAAATCATTTTCACTGGACTAAAGTCAAAGTGTCAGCAGGGTTGACTAATTCTGGAGGCCCTATGGGAGAATCTATTTCTCAAGACCATATATATCCTTCTGTTCATGGTCCCCCTCATCTGTCTTCAAAGCTAGCAAGGAAGCATCTACAAATCTCTCTCTCTCTCTCTGCCTTGCCTTCTGTCACATCACCTCTATATAACTCTGACTCTTCTTGCACCCCTTTTTTAAGCATCCTTTTCATTATCTACTTCCATAAAGATTTACCACCTCAGAAACCCAATGGGGGTCACTATGAGTTGGGATCGACTCAATGGCAGTGGGTTTAGCTTTTTGGTTTTTATTTTGTCATTACATAAGGACCACTGGGGTAATCTGGGATAAATTCCCTATCTAAGGATCCTTAACCACATCTGCAAAGTCTCTTTTACAATGTAAAGTAACATAATCACAGATTCTAGGGACTAGGACAAGGACATCTTTGGGGATTATTCAATCTACCACAAGAAGTTTGAAGTTTAGTGTTCAAAGTCCTTATCATCAGACTAAGAAAATGTACACAGTATAGAAGGGGACTGCAGACTGTAGTCTTTAATCTTCATCAGGAAGTGCTTCAAGTCATCTTCACTTTTAGCAAGAAAAGATGTCGTTTGTATATTGAAGGTTGTTCATGAGTCTTCTTCCAATCTTGATGCCATGTTCTTCTTCATATAGTCGAGCTTCTCAGATTATTTGCTTAGCATACAAGTTGAATAAGTATTGTGAAAGGATACAACCTTGACACACTCCCTTCTTGATTTTGAACCATGCAGTATCCCCTTGCTGTGTTTGAACAACAGCCTCCTGGTCTATGTACAGGTACCTCATGAGCACAATTAAGTGTTCTGGGATTCCCATTCTTCTTAATGTTATCCATAATTTGTTATGATTGACACAATCAAATGCTTTTGCATAGTCAATAAAACACAAGTAAACATGTTTCTGGTATTCTTTGCTTTCAGCCAAGATCCATCTGACATCAGCAATGATATCCCTCATTCCACATCCTCTTCTGAATCCAGCTTGCATTTCTGGAAATTCTCTGTGAATATACTTCTGCAACCATTTCTGAATTATCTTCAGCAAGATTTTACTTGTGTGTGATATTAATGATATTGTTCAATAATTACCACACTCTGTGGGATCACCTTTCTTTGGAATGTGTACAAACATGATCTCTTCCAGTCCGTTGGCAGGTAGCTGTCTTCTAAATGCAGTATGGATTACACCTAAACATAAAGAAAATGAAAATCCTCACAATTGGACCAATAAGCAGCATTGTGATAAATGGAGAAAAGATTGAACTTGTCAAAGACTTCATATTACTTGATTCCACAATCAAAACAAAAGGAACCAATAAATCAGACAATGTATTGCACTGGGCAAATCTGTTGCAAAAGACCTCTTTAAAGTGTTGAAGAGCAAAGATGTCTCTGAAGACTAAGGTGTCCCTAACCCAAGCCATGGTATTTTCAATTGCCTTATATGTGTGTGAAAGCCAGACAATGAATAAGGAAGACTGAAGAAGATGATGCTTTTGAGTTGTTGTGTTGGCAAAGAACACTGAAAGTACCACAGACTACCAGAAGAACTCACAGATCTGTTCTGGAAAAGTGCAGCTGGAATGTTCCTTGGAAGCGAGAATGGCCAGACTTCATCTCATCTACTTTGGTCATGTTTTTAGTAGGGATCATTCCCTGGAGAAGGATATCATGCTTGGTAAAGTGGAGGATCAATGAAAAAGGGGAAGGCCACCAATGAGATGGATTGACAAGGTGGCTGCAATGATGGGCTCAGGTATAACATGCAGTAATGGCAAGTATGTTGTTGTTGTTGTTATGTGCCATCGAGTCAAACCTGACTCTGACCCCTCCTTGGGTTTCCGAGGCAGTATCACTACGGAAGTAGGATTGCCCAACCTTCCTTCCGAGGAGTGGCTGGTGGGTTTGAACAGCCAGCTGTCTGGTTAGCAGGCAAGTGTCTTAGCCACTATGCTCCCAGAGCTCCCATAGCAAGTATGGGTATTACATAAAATTGTCTGTGATCCTTTGGAGTACAAAGTAGACCTCCACTGAGAACATCAGGGCAGAGATTGGGCAGAAATGTTTGAGTGGATGGTCAGGGGGTGACAAGAGAAAAAAAATGATATTCTCTGTATTAGCAGATCAATCTTAGCACAGTGGAACACAATTTAACCATGTTACTTTGACAGGCCATCAAGAAATATCAATGGCAGCAGTACCTGAGGTTTCCCAGGCCAAGGAACTAGATCAGGAGAGACCTAGATGGATGACCCAATGTCTTAGTTACTTAGTACTGCTATAACAGAAATACCCCAATTGGGTTGCTTTAACAAATAGAAATTTATTTTCTCACAGTTCAGGAGGCTAGAAGTCTGAATTCAGGGCACTAGCTCTAGAAGGCTTTCTATATCAGCTCTAGGAGAAGACCCTAATCTCTTCAGCCTCTGTTTCCTGGTTCCTTGGAGATCTCCACGTGCCTAAGCATTTGTCTTACCCCAACTCTGATTGCTAGCTGGTTTATTTAATCTCTTTTATATCACAAAAGAGATTGACTCAAAATATATCCTACATTAATCCTGTCTCATTAACATAACAAAAATAACCCATTCCCAAATGGGATTATAACCACAGGCATAGAGGTTAGAATTGACAACACATATTTTTTGGGGACACAATTCAATCCCTAATTCCCACTCTGTGATTATGATGATTTATTTGAGAGCGTTCCTGAGATATCTTCTAGCAACCTCCAAAATAAAGCAGTGGAATGTGAGGAAAGGGAAAGATGGAGATTTTAAAATAGGGGGATGGGTGAAATATTTTCTCTGCTGGAACATAAAAAAGAGTAAGAGAGTCTTATTTTATCCCGAGTTCTCCACAAAACACAGCCTGAGTCAAAGGCCATGTAACACCACTGTAATAAGGGATTTAATCCAAAGGAAGCAGGGATGAGGAAAAAGGTAAGTGTATTAGGGACGGATGAAGACATAATATGACAATGTATTATTGAGTTGGCCACCACTAAATGCAAGTTATTACTTCATCTTTGAAGGATAAAGCCATATAAACTACACTATTCAGTTTTCATGGGGAGAAAAATTTTTACCCTACAGAGGGTTAACCTTCTCACTTTTCTGAGTTGTCCAAGAGTGGTGGAAGTAGGAGTTGCATAGTATGGAGAAAGAGATAGTTGTGCTTGCTGAAAATTGGTCACAGAGTTAATGCAGAGTTGATTTTGTCTAGGGGCAGAACAAGTGGACAAAGGCCTTGAAGACACATGAGGACAAGAGGATCTAAAACAGCACATAAGGAGCTCTAGTAGCATAGCGCCTAAGGCACTTGACTGCTAACCTGAAGGCAGGTGGTTCAAACCCACCAGCCACTCCTCAGAAGGAAGATGGGGCAAACTACTTCTGTAGTGATATCGACTCAGAAACCCAAGGAAGGGTCACTATGTGTCGGGGCCTACTTGAGGACACATAACAACAACAATGTTAAAACAATGTGGCTATGGCACGTCAGCTCAGATAGTTAGAGAAACATGCTGATAAGACAATGGTACAGTTTTCCAGCCAGTCACCTCAAACACACATGTGACACTGTCTTAGAGGGTGAGGATGGAGTGTTATTTGCTGACTTTGACTTGTCTTCCAACTCATGGCGATCCCATGCACAATGAGATCAAGCCATTGTGATCCATAGAGTTTGTAGTAGGTGACTTTTTGGAAGTAGATCACCAGTTATTTCCTCCTAGTCTGTCTTATTCTAGAAGCTCTGCTGAAACTTGTTCAGCATCATAGCAACATGCAAGTCTCACAGATGAGTGGTTACTGCACTGAGGTTCAATGGCTGGGAAATGAACCCAAGTGTCCCACATAGAAGGCAAGAATTCAACTATTGAACTACCACAGCTCTCAAGAATGTATTGTTGTTGTTGTTGTTGTTATGTGCCGTCGAGTCGGCCCCGACTCATAGCGACCCCTCCTTGGGTTTCCGAGGCAGTATCACTACGGAAGTAGGATTGCCCAACCTTCCTTCCAAGGAGTGGCTGGTGGGTGTGAACCGCCAGCCGTCTGGTTAGCAGGCAAGTGTCTTACCACTATGCTACCAGAGCTCCTCAAGAATGTATTAGGACAATCCATTTTCAACATTAATAAAGAGACTAACTCCAAGTTGAATGATGAACATAGCTTCCACAGAGGAAAGGGAACACTCCATCACGAGAATCAGAGAACATTACAGCAAGAATACATAGTCAAAGGGAGACTCAAAAGCATTTAATACAGAACTCAAAATCATAAAAAAGATCAAAGTTACTTTTCTGGCCCTTCAAGCCTGGAAATGAACTGACCTCTGTGATAGACAAAACGACAGAGAGGTCTCTAAGGTGAAGAATAATGCCAGTGAGGTACACACTCATTACATCAACCATACAAGATAAAAAGGGCAGCATTTGCCATGGGATAAAGCTCAGAATGCAGGAAGGAATAGGAAAGGACAAAGGGAAGTGGTAAACACAGAGAGGAAGTGGGAAGAGTATTGTTAATATTGTGGGAATTGCAACGAATGTCACAAAACAAAGTGCATATGAATTGTGTTTTCCATGTGAAGGGAAAACCAATTTTCTCTGTAAACTTTCACCCAAACCACAAAAATGACTTAAAAAAAAATAGAAAAAAAAATTGATAAAAGAAGAAAAAAAAATAGTGTATTCAAAAAGTTCAAGGGACTTGGAGGTTCCGGTAAGATGGTGGAATAAACAGACAAACTACACAGACCCTTCAACAAAGAAAAGGGGAATCAATTAACACAGATACAGAAGATTATCCTAGAGATCTGAGCTCTGAAAGGAAGGATACAAAAGTGGACTACACTCCAACTAGTAGAAAAACCAGCATAGTGCCTAAGGCACTTGACTGCTAACCAGGACGCTGGTGGTTCAAATCCACCAGCCACTCCTCAGAAGAAAGGTTGGTCAATCTACTTCCATAGTGATACCACCTCGGAAACCCAAGGAGGGGTGGCTATGAATAGGTTCCAACTCAATGGCACATAACAACAACAGTAGAAGAACCTGCATGAAAACACCAAAAAAGGAAGCATACAGAGCTGCGGCTTGTCAGTGATCCTGATGAGACGGACAGCTTGGATATTAACAAGTGGTGTAAGAACCTAAGAATTAACCTAAAAATCAGCCCTGCTAGCCAGGGGCTCCATGAAGAGCTACACTGGTGGCTGGTGAATAAAAGGGGAAGCAATGAAGAGGGAGATGGGTTGAGCTGTGGACTTTTGCCTGTCTGAAAGGGGCAGCAATTCTGAATGTTTACAAGCAGTTTGACTTTTTGGATATTTAAAGCAACAGTGCTCTCTCAGATTCCAGGGACCTAAGAACAGGCTCCACTTGCTGGGAACTGCAAGGACATTCTGGATGTGAATGAATGGAAAGGTTCACTTACTGAGTGAGAGCCACCATCTCTTTCTCCACAAACTGGCCAATGATAAATGGCCACCAACAAGAGCCTGACTTACCCTTTACTGCTCTTCAAAAACAGTTAGCAGCAATCTAAATACCATGTCACAATGTCTTGGAGACAACAGACCATCAATGTCCACACAAAGAAGCAAGATAAAGTGGTAGAAACAAGGCAGCAAGGTACAGACTCAGAACACTTCCCTGAAAAAGCGGCAGCAATGGAACTAACTCCCTGATAAGGAATTCAAAAGAATTATACTTAGGTATCTTCAAAGGATTGAGAGACAGTTCAAGGAAAGCACTGACAAAATTAAAGAAAACACAGGCAAAACCCTACAACAATTTCAGAAGAATATACAAGAACAAAACGGCAAAATAAATGAAAAATTAGAAATGATACAAAATCTACATATGGAAATCCAGAAGATTAATACTAAATTTTCAGAAATAGGTAACACATTGAAAGGGCAAAGGAGTAGAATTGAATCAATGGAAGACAGAATTAATGAGACTGAAGACAAATACCTGAATAATTCTTTGGAAAAGGATCAATCAGAAAAAAGATTAAAAAAAAAAAAAATGAAGAAAGCCTAAGGTTCATGTGGGATACCATCAAAAAGAATAACCTATGTGTCACTGGAATTCCAGAACAGGAAGAGAAAAACAAAACCACTGAGAAAATTGTCCAAGATTAGTTGGAAGAGAACTTCCCTGATATGATGAAAGATGAGAATTTATCCATTCAGGAAGGTCAACGAACCCCAAACAGGATAGACCCCAAAAGAAAATCACCAAGACATATAATCAAACTCATCAAAACCAAAGACAAAGAAAGAATCCTGAAAGCAGAACAAGAAAAATGAAAAGTTACCTACAAAGGACAACCAACAAGAATAAGCTCTGATTTCTCAACAGAAACCATGCAAGTGAAAACGCAATGGGATGGTATATATAAAACCCTGAAAGAGAAAAATTTCCGACCAAGAATTATATACCCAGCACAATTGTTCCTCAAATATGATGGTGAAATTAGGACATTTCCAGATAAGCAGAAATTAAGGGAATTTGTTAAAACCAGATCAACCTTACAAGAGATACTAAAAGGAGTCCTTTGAACAAAGAACAACCGACCAAAACTCCACAAGACAACTGAGAGTGTAGGATAATAGTGCAAGGAATGTAACATTGGATCAGTCTGAGTTTATTTATTTAGCCCACTAAGTACAGATTCTTCATTCAGTGTTTCAGCTCAAGAGGTTAGGAAAAGATCTAATTGAAACCAACACAGCTATGGAAGTATCCAAAGAAAAATAAGCCTACAAGATTGTAAACATGGAACCAGAGACATCAATCAGCAAATGAGGACAACTGCAAACCAAAAAGAAGGAAAAAAGAGTGCAGTTAAAGAACTTCAAAACAGTGAGGAAATCAAGAGAGTTGCAACATAGGATGAGCTGCTCTAAACTTGGGGAGAATATTAAAAATCATAGGGTAACCTCAAAGAAAAATGATAAACCTTGACATCACAATAAAAAAGAGGACAAGCACAAATACTTAGCAAATACTAAAACAACAGCAACAAAGGAAATGACAACACGATTCATAAACATAATGAGCTTAGCATAGAAAATTATAAAGAACAAAGAAACCAGGAACACCATGAAAAAACACACAACAAAATGACAGCAACCTATTCATACTTGTTGATAGTTATACTGAATGTCAATGGAGTAAATGCACCACTCAAGAGATGGAGAGTTGCAAAGTGGATAAGATAACATAGCCCCTCAATATGCTATCTACAAGAGACACACCTTAGAGAGAAAGACAAAAATAGACTAAAAATCAAAGGATGGAAAAAGATTTACCAAGCAAATGGCAACCAAAAAAAGAGCAGGAGTGGTAATATTAATTTTTGATCAAACTGACTTTAAGACAAAAAACCAACATAAGAGACAAGGAAGGACACTATGTAATGATTAAAGGATCAACTGAAGAAGAAGATATAACCACAATAAATACCTATGGACCCAATGAAAGAGGCCAAAATATATAAATCAGAATTGAAAAGGCAAATAGATGACTGAGACTTTAATACAGCATTTTCAATGAAAGACAGAACACCTGGAAAGAAACTCAACAAAGATGCAGAAAAACTAAACAATACAATCCACGAAGTTGACCTTATAGACATCCACAGAGCACTTCACCCAACAACAGCACAATATACATTCTTCTCCAGTGCACATGGAACATTCTCCACAATAGACCATATGTTAAGTCATAAAGCAAACCTCAATAAATTTAAAAACATTTAAATACTGCAAAGCATCTTCTTAGATCACAATGCTATCAAATTA
>NW_006922092.1:882388-886455 GCF_000298275.1 Orycteropus afer afer | reverse complement strand
TAAGGCAAGAAAAGGAAATAAAATGCATCCAAATTGGTAAGGAAGAAGTCAAACTATCACTATTTGCTGATGATATGATTCTATACCTAGAAAACTCAAGAGACTCAGTCAAAAATCTACTGGAACTAATTGAGAGATTTAGAATTGTGGCAGGATACAAGATCACCATCTAAAAATTAGTTGGATTCCTCTACACCAGCAAAAAGCTTACTGAAAAAGAAATAAGGAAATCAATACAATTTACAATAGCTACCAAAAAAATAAAATACTTGGGAATAAATTTTACCAGGGACACAAAAGACCTATACAAAGAAAACTATAAAAAACTACTTCAAGAAATCATTAAGAGATGTACATAAATGGAAGAACATACCAGGCTTGTGGATAGGAAGATATAACATTGTGAAAATGACTATTCTACCCAAAGCAATCTATATATTCATTGCAGTCCAAATCCAGATCCCATCAACATTCTTTAGGGATAGGGAAAAACCAATCACTAACTTTATATGGAAAGGAAAGAGACCTTGGAGAAGCAAAACGTTATTGAAGAAGAAGAACAAAGCAGGAGGTCTCACACTGCTGGATCTTAAAACCTATATACAGCCACAGTAGTCAAAACTCCCTGGTATTGGTAAAACAGCAGACACATAAATCAATGGAATGGAATTGAGAACCCAGAAATAGATCCATAGACCTATGGTCAGCTAATCTTTGACAAAGGACTGAAATCCATTAAATGGGGAAGAGATTGTCTGTTTAACAAATTGTACTGGCAAAATTGGATATCCATTTGCAAAAAAATAAAACAAGATCTGTACCTCACACCATACATAAAAACTAACTCCAGATGGAGCAAAGATTTAAATGTGAAACGTAAAAGTTCCTCAAGGAAAAATAGGGACAAATTTAGAGGCTCTAATATATGGCATAGGAGCTCTGGTAGCACAGTGCCTAAGGCACTTGACTGCTAACCAGAATGCTGGTGGTTCAAACCCCCCAGCCACTCCTCGGAAGAAAGGTTGGGCAATCTACTTCTGTAGTGATACTGCCTCAGAAACCCAAGGAGGGGTCACTATGAGTTGGAGCTGACTCAACGGCACATAACAACAACAACAATATATGGCATAAATAGACTATCAAGCATAACCCAAAATGCACAAACAGCAGAAGACAAACCAGATGATTGAGACCTTCTAAAAATTAAATTTTTATGTGCTTCCAAAGACTTCTCCAAAAGAGTCAAAAGAGAACCTACAGATTGGGAAAAACTATTTGGCAATGACATATTTGACAAATTATCTCTAGAATGTATAGAAAACTCCAACACCGTAACAATAAAAAGACAAATAATTCAATTAAAAAATGGGAAGAAGACATGAATTAGACACTACACCAAAGAGGATATTCTGGCAGACAACAAACATAAAGAAATGCTCATGATCATTAGCCATTAAACCAAAATAAAACCAAACTCATTACCATCAAGTTGAATCCAACTCAGACAGATGCAAATCCAAACAATGCGATACCATCTTGCCCCAGCACTAGTAGCAAAGTTCAACAAGACAGAAAATAACAAATGCAGGTGAGGATGAGGAAAGATAGGGACTCTCATACACTGCTGGTGGGACTGTCAAATGGTACCACCACCATGGAAAGCAGTATGGCAATTCCTTAAAAAGCTGGTATTAGAAATACCATGTGGCACAGCCATTATATTACTAGGTATATATCCTAAGGAAGTGAGAGCCAGGAGAAGAACAGATATATGCACACCCATGTTCATCGCAGCACTATTTACAATAGGAAAAAGATGGAAACAACCTAGGTGCCCATCAACAGAAGAATGGATAACCAAACTATGGTACATACACACAACAGAATACTATGCAACACTAAAGAATAATATAGAATTGGCAAAACACCATGTAACATGGATGAACTTGGAAGACATTATGTAAGTCAATAAGTCAATCACAGAAAGACAGATACTGTATTAGTCTGTTATTGTAAAAATTCAAGGGAAGGTTTATATATGGAAGGAAATTGTCTTTGTTGGTTACCAGGGGTAGGAGGGGAGAGGGGAAGGGAGGGAACACTGTTAGATAGGTAGAGACAAGTATTGATTTGGATGAAAAGAAGAGCAATATACCAAATGTGAGTAATCAACACAGTGGCATTGAGGAAGAGGAAGACAGAGAGATGTGTGGGAGATACAGACAGAAAAGATGAACCCTTTTGCACATACAGTACTGTGTTGTCAGTGAATGCAAACATTGATCTATGGGTGGATAGATGTGTGGACAGGCTAAACTATTAGGTATGTCCATGCAGCGGGCAGGGTGCTCAAGATCATGTGTAGAGTTGGCAGACAATGTTGCTACAAGTGTATTTGCATGTTCTGTAAGAATTCCCAGGTAAAAGTAGAGCTAACAAGAGGCAAGGTTGTAGTCACTTCTTAGCCACAGCCAGCTACCCAGAGAGAGCAAGTAGTTGGACCTGTGGTTCAGAACCATAGTTGCAGGGCACAGCAAGCTCAATTGGCATAACATATTACAAAAAATCATTGTTCCATTTCCTACTTTGGTGAGTAATGACTGGGATCTTATAAGCTTGCAAGTGGCCATCTAGATGCAATGATGGGTCTCTCCTCATCCAGAGCAAAGAAGAATGAAGAAACAATTAATTAATCCAAGTGACTGGTACACCACGTGATCCTCAGTCTGTACGACTATGAGACCAGAAGAACTAGATGGTGACCGACCAGCACTGTCAACCATTAGGAGGGGGATATCTGTAGGAGATCCTGGATACAGTGGGTGAACAACGTGGAACAAAACTCACAATTATTAAAAAAAAAAAGGACCAGTTTTGGTGGTCTGATAGAGCCTGATGGAACCACTGAGACTAAGGCCCCTAGTTGCCCTTTAGGTCTGGAATTGAACCCACTCCTGTGACTTCCAGCCAAATAAAAGACAGTCATATGAGCTGAATATTTACAACAGGTAGATACACCCTTGGAGAGATCAATCATGACTCTGACTCAAGGTGACAACATGTGTGTCAGTGTAGAACTGTGCTCCATAGGGCTTTGTCCTCTCAGAAGGAGATATGGAACATTAAAAGAACACCAGAAGCACTCTATGTGGTCCTGCTATATCTTATTCCTTCTTCTTTTCCTCTTCCACCCCCATAGCCCGTCGACCATCTTGAATTCTGTGTTACTCATTTCCTTCTTATTTTTAAGATTTACCATCTATGAATGAACTCGTAAACAATTCATTCCTTAGTTTTGTTTGTTTTTGAACTTTGGATAAATGAAATGATGCTCAGAACATGTGTATGAGTTCCACCTATGTTGGTTCATTTGCACAAATGATTGTTATTCCATTTAATGACAATATCAAAATTTATTTATCAGGTGGAATTTATTGGGTTGGAATTTGGTTTGCTTACAGTTTTTGCTATAATGAACAAAACTGCTATGAATACTTTTGTACTCTAACCTGTTAAGAGACACTCTAAGATATATATGTAGGGATGGAATTACTGGTTTATAGAATAAGCACATCTTCAGCTTCACCAAATAATTCCAAACTGTTTCCAAAATGGTTGTATTAATTTATACATCCACAAGCAACTATGAAAGTTTCCTCTTTCTCCACCTACCAGCCAACACTTGGAATTGTCAGATTTAAAAAATGCTCAATTAGTGACTGTGTAATGATGTCTAATTGTTGTTTTCATTATCATTTTTTTAATTACAAATGGAGTTGAAAGCTTTTCACATGCTTGTGAATCTTTCGTATTTGATACTCTAATTTCTGTTTATTTCTTTTGCCCATTTTTGTGTTATTCATTTCCCTACTGAAGCTTTTTTTAAAAAAGGTCACAATCCGCTTTTGCGGCAAGATGGCAGACTAGGCAGAAGGACTGCACAGACCCTCTTCAACAAAGAAAAGGAGAACCAATTAACACAGATACAGAAGATAATCCTGGACCCCTGAGCCTTGAAGGGAAGGATACAGAAGTGGACTAAACCCCAACTAGCAGAAGAATTTGTG
>NW_006922092.1:866340-867754 GCF_000298275.1 Orycteropus afer afer | reverse complement strand
CTGGGTGGAAATTGGGTAGTGAAAGAGCAGACTCTGAGGTAAGGATTGAAGTGTAAGTGTTTATTTGGGAATTACAGGTAAGAACATCAGGGAAGTAGAGGGAAATAAGATAGCAACAGGAAGGCCACCAATAAAAGGTGCACTATTAAGCCAACTATCACAATGGGTCACCAACTGAACTCCTCATAACTTATTGTGTTGAAGGGAGATCTGAGTGAGGTATCTCGATGGCTATCACAGACAACAAGTCTCAGATTGAGGAACATGAAAAGTCATGATCAAGACAAATAAAAATAATTCTACACTTTCCCATATCATAGTAAAGCATTATAACATAGAGACAAAGATTTCAAAAGAAATTAGTGTACTTTACCATGAGTCGTTGCTTTAGGAAAGAGGCATGAAAAAACAAGTTCATCTGGTTTCTGTGTATTATATAGCACAATTCATCCAGCCTTTTAAGCCCATTATAAAACTGAATTGATATGGATTAATTTGTTTGTTGTTTTAAATACATGCTATTAGCATGGCTTTTCAGAGTTTATTTTCTATTTAGTGAGCAGAAAGCAAGTTTATAATAGAGAACTAATATCATTAAAAATTTGTTTTGTGTTGATCACAAAAGCAGTTTTGAGATAGTTTCTGTATTTCCAGAGAACTAGGGTGGAAACAAGGGTTATGCATTAGTCTATTTGACTATGTTCAACCACCACTCATCTGTCACTTTGTCATACTGTGGTGGCTTGAGTGTTGTTGTGAGGCTGGAGGCTATGCTAGGGTCACCCATGGTGGACAAGTTTCAGCATAGCTTCCAAACTAAGACAGACTTGGAAGAAGGAAGTGGCAATCCACTTCTCAAGGAATTGGTTAGTGAAAACCTTATCAATAGCAGTGAACACTGTCTGATATATTACTAGAAAACTTTATGAATAGCTCTGAAACAGTGTTCAATATAGTGCCAAAAGATGAGTCCCTCAGGTCAGAAGGCACTCAAAATATATGACCGGGGAAGAGCTGCCTCTTCAGAGTAGAGTGCACCTTAATGATGTGGATGAAGTAAAGCTTTTGGGACCTCTGTTTGCTGATGGGGCATGGTTCCAAATGAGAAGAAACTGCTGCAAATATCCATTAATAATCAGAACATGGATAGTATGAAGTATGAATCTAGGAAAATTGGAAGCTGTCAAAAATAAAATGGAACACATAAAGATTGATATCCTAGGCATTAGGGAGTTGAAATGGACTGGTTTGGGCCATTTTGAATGAGATAACCATATGATCTACTAAGCCAGGAATGACAAATTGAAGAGAAAAAGCATGGCATTCATCATCACAAAGAATGTCATAAGTTCTATTGTGAAGTACAGTCCTGTCAGTAATAGGATAATATCCATATGCCTACAAGGGAGACCAG
>NW_006922092.1:854808-862020 GCF_000298275.1 Orycteropus afer afer | reverse complement strand
CATGATATTTTCAATCGCCAGCAGCCACTCCTAGGAAGGAAGATGGGGCAATCTACTTCCATAGTGATACTGCCTTGGAAACCCAAGGAGGGGTTGCTATGAGTTGGGTCCCACTCGATGGCACATAACAACAACATCACAAATATGCATGTGAAAGCTGGACAATGAATAAGGAAGACTGAAGAAGAGCTGATACTTTCGAGTTATGTTGGTGAAGAATACTGAAAGTACCATGGACTGCCAGAAGAACTAACAGATCTGTCCTGAAGGAAGTACAGCCAGAATCTCTGGAAGTGAGAATGGCCAGACTTCATCTTAGCTACTTTGGTCATGTTGTCAGAAGGGACCATTCCCTGGAAAAGGGTATCATGCTTGCTAGAGTGGAGGGTCAACGAAAAAGGGAGGGCCCTCAATGACATGGATTGACATAGTGGCTGTGGTGATGGGCTCAGGTATAGCAAGGATTGTGAATCTGGCACAGAACCAGGCAGTGTTTCGTTCTGTTGTACATAGGGTTGCTATGGGTTGCAGCCAACTCAATGGCACCTAACAACAACCACAGCTTTCTTGTTTTTATGGTTTAATTCTGTTTATACCTACAAACAGACAACTTGGATACTCACCAAAAGCTTAGAGGTTCTAGTCCAACCACAGGCACCTCAAAAGAAAGGCCTGGAGATCTATTTCTGAAAAATCCATCATTGAAAATTCTATGGAGCACAGTTGTACTGTGACACACATGAGGTCACTATGAGTTACAATCAACTTGATGGCAACTGGTAATGATTCTCAGTTCTAACATTTTCTTACTCTGGTATTTTCCATTTAAGCTCAAGAGGATATTCACTATATAACCACCTAGACACCTTGAGAAATATTATGCTCATATTATCCTTAGTTCTGGTATCCTCCTGTTTGTATCGTGTTGCACAAAGATTGTATACAAGTAATAGCTAACATGAAGATCTTGATGCAGATGTGACCGTGAGGAAGTTACTTAACTGTTTACAACTTAGATTTCCTATTTCTTATATGCTGTAGTTATATCAACCACCACTCATCTGTTAGTTTGTCATACCATTGTGGTTGTGTGTTGCTATGATTCAGTTATGCCACCAGTATTTCATCGTCACCCATGATAGACAGGTTTCAACAGACCTTCCAGATTAAGACAGATTAGGGAGAAAGGCTTGGTGGTTTACTTCTAAAAATTAGCTAATGAAAACCTTATAGATCACAACAAAATATTGCACGATACAACGCTGGATGATAAGCCCTCTAGGTTGGAAGGTACTCAAAATATCAAATTACTCTTTGGCTTTCTGAAAGTGCCTTTTCTTTTGTCTCAGGGATTTAAAACATACTGTTTTCTCCCTCTAACTGTTCCATTCATCTGACTAACTCTTCCTTATTCTTCAGCTATTATCTTATAAATCACCTCCTCCATGAGGTTTTTTCTGAGCTCTCCAAGTATTAGTTAGAGAATAAGGTGTTATAATAACAATTATTTCATTTTCATTCTGATTTCCTAGTGAAGGGAAATGAAGCAAAGAGAAATGAATGGGCTTGCCCAAGGTTAGAAAACCTGTTAGTGGCAGAATCAAGGCACAGCACCAGCATTGTTGATTCTTAACTCCAGTATCTTCCATCATCTCCGTTTCAGTTAGCAATACCCAGCTCCACCCTGGTTGCACCCGCCTCGTAGAATGCTGAGATATGAAATCTTCAGGAGACCCTCTGTGTATTCCTAGGTGTGGCACATTTCTTCCCCATGACACAGTCATTCATAAGGCTCTCTAAGATATCCTGGCTACTGCTACTTGCAAGCTTTGCTAGCCCTCTTCATGGGAACATTGAATGTTATCTTAATTTGGATTTATGCCAGTCTCCTACACTTTGTTCTTTGGGCCAGTATTAATACGTAACCACTGTAATTTTGACAGTTAATCCCAGAGTTCACATGGAGCCTTTTTTTCCCCCTTGAATCATTCCTTATCTCTCACTGCTGCGAATGGTTCCCACACACATTCCCCAGTCCATTTGCTTAAGGAGGAGGAGGTGCATTCATTATCTACCCCAACCCACTGCTCCTCTGCTTTCCCATTTTGCTTTAAAATAGCTACCTAATACAGAGACCTAGGACTCATCACAGACCTGACTTCTGCCTTTATCCCACAACCAATTAGCCTCTAACCAGCTGGTGTTGATCCTGACTTATGGCCACTCCATGTGTGTCAGAGTAAAATTGTGCCTTATAAGGTGTTCAATAGTTACGAATTTTCAGAAGTAGATTCTCTGGCCTTTCCTCCAAGGTGTCTTTGGACGGACTCAAATTACCAGTCTTCTGATTAATAGCTGAACACTTAACAGGGCTTTGAACTGATTGATTTCAGTTCAACCCCTTGCTGAGAATTTGCAATTGTACCCCAGATATACTGAATCAGAATCTACATTTTAACAAGTGCCCTAGTGATTCTTATAAACCCCCAGATGATTCTTACATATACTTAATATATCACCTATATGAATCACCTATAAGAATAATTTGCTAAAATGCAGATTATGATTCAGCGTATCTGGGGAGGAAGTGCAAATTCTCAGCAGAATGTTGAACTATAATGAATTGGTTTGAAGCCTTGCCACTTAACCAGGCTCTAGGTCCTGCCATTTTCACCCTCTTGGCAATAGTGGTATGTAGCTTCTCCTCTTCCTTATTTGTGTTATTGGCTAAACTCTAGCTTTCCTCAACTTTCCCGTGGACCATTAAAGTAACTTCCTGACTAGTTTCCCTTACATCAGTTTGCTCTGACTCCAGTCAATCTTATTTACCGCAAAATGATTTTTCTAAAACATATCTCATCCCCATCACCTGTAATCAAGTTCATTTGATCTTTTATAAAAGTTCTTCATTTTTCTCTCACCTCGGAAACCCAAGGAGGGGTCGCTATGAGTGGGATCTGACTTGGTGGCAGTGCATTGTGTTTTTGTTTAAGATGTGCCTCAAAACATACAAAATGCTATTAATTGGCCGCTAATATGGCTCAGTTTTTCTGGAGTCTTTCAAAACTATTCTTTTTTTTTTTTTAAATGGTGATTTGGGTGAAAGTTGACAGAGCAAATTCGTTTTCCATTCAACAGTTCATACACATTTTGCTTCACAACACTGATTAAAATCCCCATAATGTAACAGCTCTCTTCCCACTTCCTCCTGGAGCCTTTCAAATTTTAATACTCCTTGGGCCATATATACAAATAGTTATTAAATTTTTAAATTTGGAAATATGCAAGTAAATGATTCTACCATGAACAACAATGTTATATCTCACTTTATTTGTTTTGTGCTTTCAGTGTGATTCTCAAAGTTAGTCTATTTCACATCACATCAGTTAAAAATCTACAATTAGGAGTCCTGATGTATGCTTTGGTGGTGTAGTGCCGAAGGCATTTAACTGCTAATCAGAAGGCTGGTGGTTCAAACCCACCAGCCACTCCTCGGAAGGAAGACTAGCCAATCTACTTCTATAGAGATATCGTCTCAGAAACCTAAGGAGGGATCACTATGAGTCAAAACCAATTCCATGGCAATGAGTGAGTGACACATGCTACAACATGGATGAATCATTATGCTGAGTTAAATAAGTCAGTCACAAAGGTATGTAAAACTCCACTTACATGAAGTAACTAGGATAGGCAAATGTATACCAAACTCAAACCAAACTCATTGTTATAGAATCAGGTCCAACTCATAGTGACTCTTCCTTGGGTTTCTGAGGGAATAGCACTATGGAAGTAGATTGCCCAACTTTCCTTCCAGAGAGTGGCTGGTGGGTTTGAACCACCAGCCTTCTGGTTAGCAGTCAGATAGATGCCTTAGGCACTAAGCCACCAGAACTCCCAGGCAAATGTATGTTGTTGTTGTTATGTTGTTGTTGTTATGTGCCGTTGAGTCGGCCCCGACTCATAGCGACCCCTCCTTGGGTTTCTGAGGCAGTATCACTACGGAAGTAGGATTGCCCAACCTTCCTTCCGAGGAGTGGCTGGTGGGTTTGAACCGCCAGCCGTCTGGTTAGCAGGCAAGTGTCTTAGCCACTATGCTACCAGGCAAATGTATAGAGACTAATTTTTTTTTTTTTTTTTTTTTAGTATTTACCTAAGGTGGGTGGGAGGAAAGGGACTTAGTGAGCTCTTGAGTGTTAGGAGTAATGGGAACATTGGGAAGTAGATAATGACAATAGTTGAACATGACACACATAACTAATGCGACTGAATTGTATGTGTGAAGAATTTTGAAATGGCAAACTCTTAGTTACATATATATTTACCACAATGAAAAAATAAATAAATAAACCTTCATTCAAGGACATCACAGAAATTTGGCTTATTCTTTTCTAATTTAAGAAACTAACAAGAGGTTTTCATTTCCACTTAGATAGAGTACCAAAAATGCCTTTAAAACCAATTCATGTACCACAATTATTTGTGTATACAAATAGTAAGGTTACAGCTAGCAAAATAAAACAATCTTTTGGACAACAAAGGAAATAATAACAATCATGAGTATTTAAAACAACAACAAAACTCTCTATATTGTTATTTGATTAAATAATAGATTATTTTATTATGAATGAAATTCCCCTTTGGAGTTTTTTTTTCCAGGAATTAAAGTTAATATCAAAAAAACCAAAAACCAAACCCACTGCCATCAAGTCTGTTCCAATTCATATTGACCCTTCCTTGGGTTTCCGAGGCAGTAAGTATCTCTATGGAAGTAGATTGCCCAGTCTTCCTTCTGAGGAGTGGCTGGTGGGTTTGAAAAGTTAGTATCACCTAAAAATATTTTTTGATTAAATGAATACCTAGGCTCCAGCATGATGATGATGATGATACACTTTAAAGTGTGGTTTAAAGTGTGGTTCATATGCTGGGCCTATGGGCTTGGGACCATGGTCATGGAGGACATCAAGTTCAACTGGCATAACACAGTACACAAAAACGCTGTTCTACATCTTACTTTTATGAGAAGCAACTGGGGTCATAAAAGCCTATGAGTGGGCATCTAATGTGCAACATTTGGTCTCTCTTTATCTGGGGCAAGGAAGAGTGAAGACAATCAAATATGCATGGAAACAATTAGTCCAAAGAACTAGTGGACCATGGAAACATCAGCCTATACAACCTTGAGATCAGAAGAAGTATATAGTATCTGGCTACCACTGCCAACCACTTGTAAAGGGATCAAAATTGGGCATGCTGGATAGAATGGGAGAAAAA
Organism: Orycteropus afer afer; assembly: GCF_000298275.1. NCBI lineage: Eukaryota > Metazoa > Chordata > Mammalia > Tubulidentata > Orycteropodidae > Orycteropus > Orycteropus afer. Next base: position 856,749 of record NW_006922092.1, on the reverse strand, counting down.
TATGGAGCAAAACCGAAAATCATAAGAAAGACTAGGCTTACTGGTCTGGTAAAGACTGGAGAAACCCCTAAGATTATGGCCCCTAGTTATCCTTCAGGCTTGGAATTAAACTCACTTTGTGGCTTAACCTTCTGACAAGAGACAGCTCTACGAGATGGACTCCAGGTAGGTACACTTCTTAGAAGAATCAACAATGGGAGATCAGAAGGGCAGTACTTGTGTAGGGAGAAAGGTTAGAAGGCAGGAATGCATAGGAAATAAGGATACAGGGAAAAGATAACCATAGGGAGGAAGTGAGAAGGGAGCTGTTACATTGTGGGGATTGCAGTCAGCGTCACCAAACAAAATATGTATGGAACTGTTGAATGGAAAATGAATTTGCTCTGTAAACTTTCACCCAAATCACAATAAAAAGTTAAAGAATAAATGGCGGGTGGGAGGGAAATATGTTCAAGTCCTAAACAAACAAATAAACAAAAATAAAGTACAATTCAGAGCAACCGTATACGGCAGAGTAGAACTAACTGCCCCATAGGATTTCATAGGCTGTAATCTTTATGGGAGCAGATTGTCAGGTCTTTTCTACTGAGCAGCTGCTGGTGGGTTTGAAATGATGACTATTCAGTCAACAGCCGAGCACTTAATCATTGTGCTGCCAGGGTTCCTTGTCCTGACTTTAAATGGGTATTTATGAAAAGTTCCTGGAAATACACTATACTGGTTAAAGGTATGGCCATTATAGCAAAACAAACCTTGATGTGAATGCCAGCTTCACTACATATTAGCTTTGTGACTTAAAAAAGTTACTTAACTCCTTTAAGCCTCAAGCTCTGTATCTGTAAAGTGAGAAGAAAAATAGTAATTCTATCTATTATCCTCTTGAAGTTTTTGGAAGGACTGAATAATAAAAAGGCAAAGCACATAACGCATTACCTACCAAACCCATAGGAGCTCTAGTAGCATAGTGCCTAAAGCACTTGACTGCTAACTAGAAGGCTGCAAGTTCAAACCCACCAGCCACTCCTCAGAAGGAAGGTTGGGCAATCTACTTCCATAGTGATAACACCTCGGAAACCCAAGGTGGGGTCATTATGAGTCGGATCCGGCTCAATGGCACATAACAACAACAATAACAACCAAACTCACTGCTGTCAAGTCGATTCTGACTCATAGTGACCCCATGTGACAGAGTAGAACTGCCCCATAGAGTTTCCAAGTTTGTAATCTTTATGGGGGCAGATTGCCATGTCTTTCTCTGGTGGAGTGGCTGGTGAGTTTGAACCACTGACGTTTCAGTTAGCAGTCAAGCAGCTTAACATTTACTGAACACTTATTATAGTCAGGAATATAGTAAGTGTTCAGTAAATGTTAGTATGTAGTAAAGAATTTAGCCTTGCCCAAAGAGAGGTCTGGCCCTTATCTCTGGCTCCTGGGAAATAATCTCTAAATACTTGGAACTTCCTGAGTGATAGGAGTGTCTTTGTTGTTCCTGGTGGAACCCTTGGACCACACCTGATACTTTAAGCAAATCTGGTAAATCATGATGGGACATTTAGACCCTTTGATAGGAACCTGACCTCTGCGATAGGGCTGGAGTGTGAATTCAGTCATGTGGGCAATCATTCAATCATCATGAAACCCCATTGAAAACCCTGAACATCAAAGCTCAGGTGAGCTTCTTGGGTGGCAATACTTCACACATGTTATCACATACTGATGCTGAGAGGCTAGTAAGTCCTGAGGACTACGGAAGCTTTATGTTTGGAACCCTTTCAGACCCTGTCCCATGTATCTCTTCCTTTGGCTACTTTTAACCTCTATCTTTTCCCTATAATAAACTGTAATTATGAATTTAATGGCTGTCAGTGACTTGAGTCCTTCTAGTGAATTCTCAAACCCGACGATCATTTTGGAACTCATCCAAACTTGCTGGCAAGTCTT
>NW_006922092.1:839915-840439 GCF_000298275.1 Orycteropus afer afer | reverse complement strand
GGAGTTGATTACCGGTCTTATCATGGGGAATAACTACATCCAGCTGTCCAGCCACTCAAAAATCAGGCCCAAACAAGTTGAAACACAACTTAATTATCAGAGCACCTAACAACAAAATGATGTTAATGAGGCAGGATACAATCTACAGGATGAGGTTTATCTTGAGTCAAGCTCTTTTGACACATGAGATTAAACAAGCAAGCAGGGATAGAGTGATCTCCTACCACCAAGAGAAAAGAATTGGGAGCAGATCATGTCTTTTGGACATGAAGCCCCTGTGCTGAGAAACTCCTAATGCCAGGGGAAGATTGATGACAAGGACCTTACCCCAGATCTGACAGAGAGAGAAACCCTTCCCCTGTAGCTGGCACCCTGAATTCAGACTTCTAACATCCTAAACTGTGAGAGGATAAATTTCTATTTGCTAAACCCATCCACTTGTGGTATTTATGTTATAGTAGCCCTAGATAACTAAGACAATTGAGAATATATTGATAATATACTTGTGGCTTATAAACTGTAAG
>NW_006922092.1:837180-838560 GCF_000298275.1 Orycteropus afer afer | reverse complement strand
AGAACCCTCCCTCAGCCCTGGACTTCAGCTGTGCCTCCCAGGCCCACCAGAATGGCAACTGTACTCTCTTCAGTTTGGGTGGCCCCATTCTCCTAGTCCACTGGAGTGGTGACCCCACCCTCTAATCCCTGAAAACCCTTCTTCCGTTCCTTGGGCATGGCAGCCTCACTCCCTCAGCTTTGCTCAAACATCAGTGATAATGAGAAAAAAGTTCTAATATGGAGAAGGAGGGAAACCCTTTAAGTATAGAGAAATACAGATAGAGATGACAGCAGATTTCCTGACAGATTAGTATGGTGGCAGGATACAGAGCAACATACAAAAATCCACATGATGTTTTTGTTAGGTGTCATAGACTTCTGACCCGTAGCAACTTTATATGCAACAGAATGAAACACTGCCATGGCCGGGTCTTGGTGCGTTCACTGCTGCTTCCATGGGCACTGATTGTGAATTCAAGTGATATGAAATCCTTGACAATTTCAACCTTTTCTCTATTTATCATGATGTTGCTTATTGGTCCAGTTGTGAGGATTTTTGGTTCCTTTTTGTTGAGGTATAACCCATACTGAAGGCTGTAGTCTTTGATCTTCATCAGTAAATGCTTCAAGTCCTCTTCACTTTCAGCAAGCAAGGTTATGTCATCTGCATATCTCAGATTCTTAATGAGTCTTCCTCAAATCTGGATGCTGCATTATGATTAACATCATAGAAGTTAGGATTTACAACAAATAGGATAATTACACTAGATCACAAAATGGAGGATAATTACATAATACTAAGAATTGTGGCCTAGCCAAGCTGACATGTATTTTTTGGGGGATACAATTCAATCCATAACATACGAGATTTTATTTCCTCAGCCACACTAACTAATTACAAGGCAGTAAAAACTGGAAATACTTTTAAAATAAAGTCCACTGGTCATTTGTAAATTAGAAATTAATTTCTTCTTTTTATACCACTTTTTATTAAAGAAATCAATTTTATGGTAACAGAAGAGTTTACAAATAATTAAAAAGCAATACCAAATTCAGCAATATAGCAGGCCACTGGTTCAAGTCCAAAGAACCAAAGGTTAAATGATGATAAGCCAGATGCAGAAGCCAGTGAGCTTTGCCTGAACATCTATATGTTTTGGAAACAGGCCACACTCCTGAGGAAACTCCCTTTCAATTGATTGGCTGCTCATAGCAGAGCACAGTATGGAAGTGATTACATTAAATCAGATCTCATCTTGGGGGATAATTACATCATAATTGCCAAACCACTGAGAATCTTGGGCCAGCAAAGTTGACACACAAAACCTTAACCATCACAAGCATAATGTTCAAGGCAGACATTTTCTACTAGTTAAGCTAAACTATTACTTGGTTTTAA
>NW_006922092.1:833082-835030 GCF_000298275.1 Orycteropus afer afer | reverse complement strand
GAGATTATTATTATTTAGAAAAGTCATGGAATTTTGTTGACGGACAAGGGCAACATTTCTCCAAAAGCAGCTTGGGACAAGCAGGAAGCCCCAACTTGTGAATTCAAAAGAACTATTCTGAGCCTCAAAATATTATCCTCTTAAAATATCTGCAGGAACTTGGTTATTCTGGTTGACACTGCCAAGACAACCTTCTTTAGCTCCTCAGATTTCTGCTTTGTCTCAGGTTGTAGCTATTTATCTGGCTACTGCTTTGGCTTCACTCCTGGTCCTTTGGCTCCTTGCTTATTTATTCCTTGACTGTAGTTTTTCTCTTAACTCCTCAGTTCCTTATTTAACTTCTTATGACTAGGCCTCATCTTTGTTGTTCTGTTTTTGGAATATCTACTATACATCTCTGACATGTTGTTGTTGTTATGTGCCGTCAAGTCGGACCCAACTCATAGCGACCCCCTCCTTGGGTTTCCGAGGCAGTATCACTACGGAAGTAGGATTGCCCAACCTTCCTTCCGAGGAGTGGCTGGTGGGTTTGAACCGCCAGCCTTCTGGTTAGCAGTCAAGTGCTTTAGCCACTATGCTACCAGAGCTCCTGTGGTTGGGGTTAGGGGACAGGAAAATGAGGGTCTTTAACAACATCTTTTCTCCATTTATTGTGATGCTGCTTATTGGTTCAGTTGTGAGGATTTTTGTTTTATGTTGAGGTGTAATCCATACTGCAGACCACAGTCTTTAATCTATGCAAATGTATTCGATTGTGTGGATCATAACAAATTATGGATAACATTGAGAAGAATGGGAATTCCACAATACTTTATTGTGCTCATCAGGAACCTGTCCATAGACCACAAGACTGTCATTCAAACAGAACAAGGGGATACTGCATGGTTTAAAACCAGGAAAGGAGTGCATTAGGGTTGTATCCTTTCACCATACTTATTCAATCTTTATGCTGAACAAATTCAAGAAGGTGGACTATATGAAGAAGATCGTGGCATCAGGATTGGAGGAAGACTCATTCATTAACAACCTGCAATATGCAGATGACACAACTTTGCTTGCTGAAGTGAGGATGACTTGAAGCACTTACTGATGAAGATTAAACACCGCAGTCTGCAGTCACCATATAGTATCATACAAAGTAGTTTACCACCCTAAAAATTACCCTTTGCTTCACCTATTAATTCCTTTTCTCTTTCTCCAGAAACCCTGGCAACCACTTATCTTTTTACTATCTCTATAATTTTGCTTTTTCTATAATATCATATCATTGGAATCATGCATTATGTAACCTTTTCAGTCCGGCTTTTTTCACTTGGCAAGATACACTTAAGGTTCTTTTTCTTTTGAGGTTTGACAACTCATTTTTTTTTTTTAATTGCTGAATTAATACTCCATTGTATGGATGTACCATGGTTAATCATGGTTTAGTTTTTAAGAAATTAACAAACTGTCTTTCAAAGTGGGTGTACCATTTTGCATTCCCACCAACAATGAATTAGAGTTCCTTTTGTTCTGCATTCTCTCCAGTATCCGGTACTGGAGAGTTTAAACATGAATGGTTGTATCACCTTTATTCATAATTTCCAAAAGCTAGGAAAAATTCAAGTATTCTTCACCAAGAAAAGGAATAAACAAATGATGGTATATTCAGGTAATGAAACAGTTCTCAGCAAAAAAAGGATCAAGATATTGACACATGGAACATCTATGAATTTTATAGACATTATTTTGAAAGAAATAAGATACAAAAATGTGGGAACTAGAAGATTTAATTATGTAAAATCTAAGAAAAGGTAAAACAGATCTATGAAGATAGAAATCATAAAAGGATTTGCCTGTGATGGGGGTGGGTGTGACTGACTCAAAACAGGCACAAAGGGACTTTCTGGAGTGATTATAATGTTTTATCTCTCGATAGGAGTTTGGGCACATATGTATAAACCACTTA
>NW_006922092.1:829990-832542 GCF_000298275.1 Orycteropus afer afer | reverse complement strand
GCAGGCTGCTAAATGACGACATGGCTACATGCAGGGTTCAAGCATGCCTAAACTAGAGAACATTCCCTAAGGGTTCTCTTTATACACAGGAAGAGACCACATCCCTATAGCAGCTACTCAGCTGCTCACAGTAGATTCCACCACGGAGTTGTTTATCAGTCTCATTGTGGGGAATACTACATCCAGCTGCCCAGCCACTCAACCGGGCCCAGCCAAGTTGACATACAACCTTAACTACCACGCGGTCCCATTTTGGAATTGGTTGTCTGTTAATGAGGCAGGATTAGGGTGCAATGTATCTTTAGTCACGTCTTACAAGAGGGTGTGACTGAAGTCACCAATTTTAGTTTCCTTGAGGGTATGGTCTTCATCCAATATATATGAAGGCTCTGGCAAAGTTCTTTCTCTTCCTCTGGATCCTGCACCTGATCCATCATCATCTGGCCACAGTTCTTAGGACTTGAGACAGCAACTAGTTCTCTGACCAGCCAATTTGCAACCACATGAGTGAGGAGAACCCTCAACACCAACACCTGACCCCAGGATTTGGACCTGACAGCCTCCACAACTACATGAGCCATTTCTTGGTAGTTCATGAGTTCTGTAAGACATTACAGTGAAATACAAAACCCAAAGATAGGGGGCAGAGTTCTGAGGGAGGAGTAGTAGTTAATGTTAGGGATGATATAGCAAGGTAGAGGAATGTGGAAAAGTTGGACATTTGGGGCATCTTTGACCTTCCTCTTATAGGGGCCAGCCTTGTTCTGATACTTCTAAAAGAAATTATTTGAGCACTGACTCTGGAGGTAGTGGCCAAAATTAAGCTTTACAATGAGCTTAGTAAATAAAAATATAAGAAAATATAATTTTGTATTTCAAAAAACAAATGCAATCACAATTATGGGCTATAATCTTTTATAGTCAATGGCTTGGGTAAAAGTCTTTGCTTTAAACATTTCTTCTAATCAACTTGAGAAATATTTCATGTCTTCTGCAATGCATTGGGTTCACAGAAATCAGTATTAATATATAATGATTTCAGTTAAACAGCTAAAAATGGTATGTAACTTGTCCAGAGATGATCTAGATCATCTTTCAGGGGAGTTAGTCTGTTGGCTAGAGTTACCATCCACAAATCTGGAGAAAAGTTCTTATGGCACAACCCCGCTGACTGATATTACCTCTCTATATGCAAACATAGTAGCAATTATGTTTTGCAGAAGTGTCTTCTCAATTTAAAAGAAAAAACATGCCTCATAAAAATTAGTCACCCCAAACCTAGCAGTGATCCACTGTGCACATTCTCTGGTGCATTTAAAGTCTCTGCGGAAGGTTCACCTACACACTCCACACCTCTGGATGGAAGTAATAGCTCTTTCAGAGTCTTCTCAGAGATGGATCTGTTGGAGTTCGTAGAGCATTTTGTTCCATTTCTGCTGAGTCCAGGTCTTATTCATTCATTCATTTACTGAGTATTTAGTGTATGGCAAGGAGCTCTGGTGGCACAGTGGTTAAGGCATTTGGTTACTAACCAAAATGTTAGCAGTTTGAACCCACCAGCTGCTCCATTGGAGAGTCAAGGCAGTCAGCTTCCATAAAGATGTACAGCCTTGGAAATCCTATGGAACAGTTGTTCTCTGTCCTATCGGGTCATTGTGAGTCAGAATTGACTCCATGTGAGTGGGTTTGAGTGTTTTTTGGTATCTGTGGATGTGATCCCTGTTTGGAAATAGGCTTTCTTTGTTATGTTAATGAGGTCATATTAGTGTAGAGTGGGCTCCAAGCCTAATCATTTCTGAGTTATAAAAAGACCAGAAAAGACACAGAGACGCACACACAGTAGGAAGACAGATGACAGGGAACTCCAGGGATCACCTGTAGCACCAGCAACACAGATATCTGAGACTCTGATTTGGAATTTTAATCTCTAGAACACATTTCTATTCTTTAAAGCCTCCCATTTGTGGTGTTTCTGTTATGGCAGCACTAGGTAACTAATTTAGGAGCTGTTAAAGAAGTGGAGTATGTGGTACTGGACTTACGGAGGAAGTACCTGTCTCCCTCCATCCATCAAGAAGTCTATAACATTGCCTACACAGCTAGATGGACAACTACTTGCTGGCAGCAATCCCTCCTCTGAACCATCACTCCTGGCTGCAGTCCTAGACTAATCAGACCACAACCACCAGGGACATACCTATAGTAGGACAAAGTTAAGTTTATTGGCTCACTGTAATGAGGGATACCTCGGACCGGGGGGATACAGAGGACTGTCTCATCAAACAAAGGAAGAGACAGGGTTATTATAGGATTTGACAGCCTATGATTTTAGAGAACAAGGTTTCTCCAGTAAGAAACCAGGAGGCAAAGCAAGGGATTGCTATGACATTTCATAGCTGCAGACTGACCTTGGGAAAAATACTGTTTTCTGCTAACTTTGCAATGGCTTCATCTGTGACTGTGCCTTACCTGTGTCTGTTACCCCAGCATAATGAACAGCCCGCCAGATTTTTATCTTTTCAGGAGCTGGTTTTCTTTGCTTTCTTCCTAAG
>NW_006922092.1:828463-829730 GCF_000298275.1 Orycteropus afer afer | reverse complement strand
TCCTTCCGAGGAGTGGCTGGTGGGTTTGAACCGCCAGCCGTCTGGTTAGCAGGCAAGTGTCTTAGCCACTATGCTACCAGAGCTCCCAATAGGGTAGAATTTATTAGAAATCCCAACGACCAGGCCTGGCCCAGTCAGATCCCCCTTGTCCCACACACTCACATTTTTGTTGCTTTCATTAGCTCCCAAGGTATCCCAAGATGGCACAAAGGGAACAGAAAACCACCAATTACATCCTTTCCACTTTAACGTAAATCCCAGACAATCGCGTAGACTGTCGGGCGGGAGCTTTCATTGGACTAAGTGAGCAGTGCTGTCTGAGCTAAAGAATTGAGACACCTTTTGTCTTCGCAGAAGGAAGGTCAAAAATACGTCTGGTGGGTGGAGAACCGAGTGGCCAGGCCACATCGCAAGCCTCCGCGCCGTCTCCCAGACGCGACTCCGGGCCTCCTGCCCAGCCCAGGTCGCCGATCTCGGTACCTTCACTGGCTAATCTCAGAGCTCTGTTGCTCAATACGCGTGGGTCTATGGTTGGGATCCTGGTGTTGGTGGGGGCAGGCAGAGTTTTCTCTCGGCCCCGCCCCCGCCCATGCCTAGGTCCCGGACTGGGCTCTTGGCCCCGCCTGGTAGGGCAGGGCATGCTCTAGGCTCCGCCACTGCCCTGGAGTTAGTCTCCTGACTCCTCCTCCGTGTGGCGCCCAGGAACTTTGCTGTTTGTCGGATCTTCTCAGCCTGCCCAGCAGGGGCGAGGCCGGGCTTCCAGCGGTTAGGACGAGAGCAGTGGGAGGTGGGATTTCCGTCCGGAAGCCGGGAATCGGCGGCCATGGCGGCGCGGGCCGGCGGCTTTGGGCTGCTCCGCGGCCGCCTGGCGGGACTGCTGCAGCTGGGCAGGGGTACGGCGCCGTCCGCGGAAGATCCAGCGTCGGCCAGATGTGGGTCCCGGGGCTTCCGGGGTAGCAGCGTGAGGTACGAAGCCGGTTCCGGGCGAGGTGGGCCGGTGTAAGGAGCCGGGGCCTGTGGGAGGGGCATCAGGGCTCGAGCAGCGTGTGCGGGCTGGGTTCGCGCTTGTGGGGACGATTAGTCCTAGGCAGCCGCGCGTCCAGATCGGAGGGCTTGCCTGTTAACGTGGCCTTTTGGGCCTCCTGGGCGCTTCGCGTTTGCTTCAACTTGGGGAACCTCGACTTGCCAGGCTCTGGGCTCTGCGGTCAGTATTATTCTGTCTTTGCAGCAGGAGTAGTTGATTGATTTAGGAAGATGTTTTGAGGAC
>NW_006922092.1:824653-827378 GCF_000298275.1 Orycteropus afer afer | reverse complement strand
ACCTCCTGGGAAACCCATGGGTCATGTCTGATTGGACGGCACATAACAGCAACAACAGTGCCTAGCATAGTACCTGGAATAAAGTACTGTTCGTTAATGGGGAAAAGTGGTGTTGTTAGGTGCCATCAAGTCAGTTCCAATTCATTTCAACCCTGTTAACAACAGGATGAAATACTGCCCAGGCCTGTGCCATCCTCACAGTTGTTCCTATGCTTGAGCCCATTGTTGCAGCCACTGTTTCAGTCCATCCTGTTGAGGGTTGTCCTCTTTTTCACTGACCCTCCACTTTACCAAGCATGACGTGCTTCTCCAGGGACTGGTCCTGCTAACATGTCTCCAAAGTTTGTGAGACAAAGTCTCACCACCAAGACAGATTTGTTCATTTTTCTGCAAATCCATGGTATATTTAATATTCTTCACCAACACCATAATGCAAACCAAACCCACTGCCGTTGAGTTGGATCTGACTCATAGTGACCCCTCCTTGGGTTTCTGAGACAGTATCCTATGGAAGCTTGCATGTTGCTGTGTGGCTGGAGGCTAGACCACTGATATTTCATCAGGGTCGTTCATGCTGGACAGGTTTCAGTGGCGCTTCCAGGCTAAGGAACTGGGAAGAAATCTTCTTCATAATGTCACCCATAATTTGTTTGGCTGTGTGGATCATAACAAATTATGGATAACATTGAGAAGACTGGGAATCCCAGAACACTTAATTGTTCTCATGAGGAAATGGTGCGAAGACCAAGACGCTGTCGTTTGAACAGAATAAGGGCACACTGCATGGTTTAAAATCAGGAAGGGTATGCATTAGGGTTATATCCTTTCACCATATTTATTCAATGTATGTGCTTAACAAATAGTCTGAGAAGCTGGACTATATGAAGAAGAATGTGGCACCAGGATTGGAGTAAGACTCATTAATAATCTGCAATATGCAGATGATGCAGCCTTGCTTGTGGAACGTAAAGATGACTTCATCTTACTGGTGAAGATCAAAGACTACAGTCTTCAGGAGGGATTACAGCTCAACAGAAATCCTCACAACTGTACAAATAAGCAACATCATGATAAATGAAAAAAAGATTGAAATTGTCAAGCATTTCATTTTACTTGGATCCATAATCAATACTCATGGAGACAGCATTCAGGAAATCAGATGTCTTACTGCACTGGGCAAATCATCTACAAAACAACTCTTTAAAGGGTTAAAGAACAATGATATCACTTTGAAGACTAAGATGTGACCCAAGCCATGGTATTTTCATTTGCCTCATATGCATGTAAAAGAAAGCTGGACAGTGAATAAGGAAGACTGAAGAAGAGTTGACGCTTTTGAGTTGTGGTGTTGGCGTAGAATACTGAAAGTACCATGGACTGCCAGAAAGAACAAATCTGTCCTGAAAGAAGTGTAGCCAAAATGTTCCTTGGAAGGTGAGAATGGCAAGACTTTGTCTCATGTACTTTGGTCATGTCAGAAGGGACCATTCCCTGGAAAATGATATGCTTGGTAAAGTAGAGGGTCTGTGAAGAAGAGGAAGACCCTCACTGAGATGGAGTGACACAGTGGCTGCAACGATGGGCTCAAGGATATCAAGGATTGTGAGGATGGTGTAAGACTAGGCAGTGTTTTTTCTCTTGTACACAGGGGTCACTGTGATTCAGAGCTTACTTGCTGGCACCTTACAACAACAGGTTTTCCTTATTCATTGTCCAGGTTTCACAAGCATATGAAGCAATTGAAAATACCATGGCTTGAGTCAGGCACACCTCAGTCTTGAAACTGACATCTTTGCTTTTGAACACTGAAAAGAGGTCTTTTGCAACAGATTTGCCCAACTGCAATGTCATTTGATTTCTGTTTCTTTTTTTTTTTTTTAAATTGTGATTTGGGTGAAAGTTTACAGAGCAAATTGGTTTTCCTTTCAATAATCCTTACGCACTCAGTTTTGTGATGTTTTACTGCAATCCCCACACAGGAACAGCATTCTTCCCATTTCCTCCCTATGCCCACCAACCCCCTTTGTTCTTTCTTCCTTCATCTTCCCACCTTCCTAGCTCTATCCCTGGGCAAATGTTGTCCTCTTGATCTCATAGGCTTGATTGTTTAATGTGTGCGTGTGCTCCTGATATTACTGTTCACCTTATAGGCCTGTCTGTCGTTTGGCTGCCTGTTGAATCTCAGGGCTTAAGTCCAGTTCCTTGCTTGAAGGGGTGTCTAAGGGCCATAGTCTTGGGGCTTCCATCAGTCTTCATCAGACTAGGAAGCCTGGTCTTTTTTATGTCATTTGATTTCTTGACTGGTCCTTCAGTGGGGGTTGATTATAGATCCAAGTAAAATGAAATCCTTGAAAACTTCAGTATTTTCTGTGTTTATCATGATTTTTCTTATTTTTCTAGTTGTGAGGATTTTTGTATTCTGGATGTTGCGGCATAATCTGTACTGAAGGCTGTAGTCTTTGATCTTTGTCAGTAAGTGGTTCAAGTCCTCTTAGTTTTCAGCAAGCAAGGTTATGTCATCTACATATTGCAGGTTGTTAATGAGTTTTCCTCTAATACTAATGCCACGTTCTTCTTCACATAGTCTTGCAAATGAAAAATAGCTACTGGTTAATTAATTAATGATTGTTTATTTGATTATTTTAAAAGGAACCCTTTTGGCGTAATGGTTAAGCACCTGACTGCTAACAGAAGGGTTGGCGGTTTGAGCCCAACAGCAGCTCTG
>NW_006922092.1:817434-817988 GCF_000298275.1 Orycteropus afer afer | reverse complement strand
TGTTGAAGAGGGTCTATGCAGTCTTTCTGCCTAGTCTGCCATCTTCTTGAAAGCTATTCTTAACAGAGATGCTCAAAGATATGACTTTGAAATTGGCTGCTCCCAGTTCTACTTGACACAGATTATAACTTTGTAAAAGTAAATAATACTTCTGATAGTTTTATTTGTTTAAGGTAGCACCACTCAGTATAGAATAAGGTATAGGGTAGTGCTTTTGACATTCTCTTGGCACTGAATGTAATATCTAAAGGTGAAGTTGGCTGTAAGGTTGAGAAACACCTGTGGACTGTGGGTCTTGGGTGGGGAGGAATTCGGACAGTGTGTTGATGCTTATTGGTGTCTCTTTTCTCTTCTAGGACCAGCAGAGAGAAGAGATTCCATCTTCCAGAGGTCTCCACTGTCTGCCTCCCCACCTGCCCCTATCCTCAGTCATCTTTATTATTTTTTTTAATTTCATATAGTGACAAGTCTTCTAGTTGTTTAAATTTGACATAATGTTCTGTAGACTTGAAATTGAAACTCTTATTCTTACTGAAAATTGCCTTTGAGTTTTT
>NW_006922092.1:816698-817221 GCF_000298275.1 Orycteropus afer afer | reverse complement strand
TGTAATTAATGTCACAGAAGTAAACAAGCCCTTGTGTTTGTTGCAGCTTATTATTTCCAGTAATAAAGTACTTAAACAATCAAAAAGTAAAAATATAAAATAAAACCTTTATTTTTAAATTTTGCCCTGCTATGTCAGAAGCTTGCAAATCAAAATACCTTTGGGTTATAAACATCACTTGAGTCCTTGACCCAGTGCTTTGTATTCTGTGGAGCCTGGCAGTAGCCTATTCTGTATGGGCAGGAAAGTTAGAGACCTTGTACATTAATGCCATGCTCAAAGCAGATTCTCAGGTATCCTATAGTACTGGGACTCAGGATCAGCCTTCCTGAACTAGCAATTTTCAGTAACTAAGTGAATATTCCAAGTATTTGTTCCATGCTTATCCTGTTGCTCAGTGATCCCTGAATTTGTCAGAGTCTCTTTTTCCCTTCTTGCTGTGATTGCTTTTAACATGTGCTAGGATCTCTGGTAGCATAGTGGCTAAAGCACTTGACTGCTAACCAGAAGGCTGGCGGTTCAA
>NW_006922092.1:810146-816206 GCF_000298275.1 Orycteropus afer afer | reverse complement strand
CAGTTTATTTTATTTAAATATCCATGTGTTTTGGAATGGGTAGTTGAGTTTAAATTTTTCTTTTTAAATGTTATTAGCAAGGTTGTTCACTTTCCTTCAGACTCTCCACTCTAGTATTTAATTAATACTTCTGTTTTAGTAATGAAATTATTTGATATAAAGATCTATTTTTATTGTTGTTATTAGTTGCTGTCAAGCCAGTCTGATTCATGGCGACTTCAAGTGTGCAGAGTGGAACTGCTTCCATAGGGTTTTCAAGGCTGTGACTTCTCAGAAGCAAATCTTTAGGCCTGTCTCTTGAGGCACTTCTGGGTAGGTTCGACCTTTCAAACTTTTGGCTGGTAGTCAAACACTTAACCATTTGTGCCACCCGTCGTGTAAAATGTGAAGGATCCAGACTCCGTTAGGATCATTACTGAGATTAATTTTCTGTAGACAGGTTTTAACCAAGACAGTTACTCGTAAAGACTGGTGAATGTGGTTTCTCAAAATTATGTCCTATTTGTTGGCAAATAGTTTTGGTGGTTTTTCTATCTTACTGCTTTACTCTTTTTGAATGAAAATGAAGTATGACATGTTTCTGGCACAGTTTTTATTTTTATGTAGTTCTTATTATGTTATTTTACATTTAGAACCTAAATGTTTTACCATTTATTATCGTGTCTTAGTTTTATGACTCTGTCCCAGCTGTTCAACAATAATGTATTTTAATGTCTGCAAAATGAAGTTTTCCAATTAAAATGGATCAATAGATAGAAAAAAAGGAATATGATATTAATTTTAGATCTTATTAGTCAGTCAGTCTCTTAGTAATATAGTGATTTCTTTAATGTCCTGAATCTTTGCTTTTTAAATTCTGTGAACTTTCGTGTTAATACCGTGATGTAAAGATAAAAGCGGGTAAAGGGAAGAAAATCCAGGTCATCTTCCATGGTCACATACTATTTCATGGAATTCCATGGAACTAAATGAAGGTGTTTAAAATAATATGGCTTAGAGAGGATTTAAATTGTGGAGGGAGGTTTAAAAAGATAGAAACTTGAGTGAAATTTAGACTCAAAATGGGTGGGATAATTTAAAGTAATGTTCAGTAACAAATTAGCTTTACCATTAAGAAGTGCAATTTGGACTGAAAAAAAAACAAAAACCCACATTACCTTAAAAGACTGTAGTCAGAATGGAACATTATCAAAATTGAACCTGTTAAAGAAGAACTATGGGCTAGCTATTATCTAAGAAGGCTTATCCAGCTGCTCTACTTAATGTTACATCAAAAGCATTTTTTGTGTTGCCATTGTTTTTATTAACATTTAAATGGCTGTGTAACATTAAATCAATTGACCAAAGTATATCTAACTATCTTGATATTGTTCAGTGCCTAGTTCTTGGCAAATAAGAAATGACATACTCTCAGATTCAGACCATGTTCTTGTCAACATACCAACCAACATTGTTCACTTAATGATCTGAACTCTGTACACACACACACACAGTGTGTACTCAATGTCATTTAGTCAATTCCAACTCATAGTGACCTCCATTGGGTTTCCAAGGCTGTACATCTTTATGGAAGCAGACTGCCTCATCTTTCTTCCACAGAGCAATTAGTGGGTTTGAACCAGTAACTTTCTAGTTAGCAGTCAAATGCCTTAACAACAGTGCCACCAGAGCTCCATGAACACTCTGCAGGTTCCTGTAATTGGATTCATTAAAGAGTGTACCTAAAACTAAAAGACTAACCTAAGTCAAAATGCTAAAGTGAAGGCATATATAGTTTAACATAGATGTCCTTACCCCTTCTTCTCCCCACTGTGCCCCTCCCCCCAGAACAAAACTAGCCCTACTGGGTACAGTGGTTAAGAGCTTGCCTGCTAACCATCTGGTCTGAGGGAAAAGATACCTGGCAATGTACTCCTGTAGATTTCAGCCTAGGAAACCCTATGGGACACTTCTGCTCTCCTGTAGGGTCTCTGTGAGTCAGAATTAGTGGTGTACAACAACCCCCCTTTTTGCTATTTATGATTAACTTCAAAATGAACGTCATCTTTAAGTAGTTGAATTGTACTGTTGAATATAAATTCTTACTAACATTTAATGAGCCCTTATTCTGCAGATGCTGGAAGGAAGTAGATACTAATATGTTCCTAATGAGCACATAGGGATATGGTGGTTTAGATAAATTAAGTTGGTCAAGTTAGCATAATAAATAAATGGTAAAGACGGGGTTTGAACACGCATGATCTCTCCAATTCTCTGTCCTACAAGCAGTTCACAATTGCTGACAAATCTCATTGTTGCTTTTTGATAGCATGTGTTAAATATTATAGAACTTTTTTGAATCAAGAAAGGTAATTTTACATAAAATTTTTAACATTACTTTCTCATATTCCATTAATGTGGAGTGTTCCTAATCTGGGACCTCATGAGTCCAATTCAGGGGATTCATAAACTTGGATGGGAGGTCACTAACAAATGTATTAACAAATTTAGCATTCTCTTCGATTGTGAATGTTGGCAACAAACCACAGTAATATTAGTAGTGCTAATGATGTTGTCTATAAAAACTGCAGATACTTTAATGTCACAGAGCTGGTGCAGATGAAATGTATCTCATTCATGTACACTTAACACCACTTCGATATTATGGTAGATATCAGACCTGTCACTTGTTAGTTGCTGTCACGTTGACTCTAACTTGTGTAGACCTTATGTTAAGGAAACTCTGCCCGGTACTGTTTCATCTTCATGATTGTTCATATGGTTGAGTCTATTGTGGCTGTTGGGTTGACCCATTGGATTTACGTAGCCCGCTGCTACATCAAACATGGTGTCCGTCCTTTTATAGTTATCAGTCTTTCCTGATGATATGCCCAAAGTAAGTGAAATAAAGTCTCACCATCCTTGCCTCTGTGGTGTATTCTGTCTGTATTTCTTCTAAGGGGGTTTTCAGTGACTAATTTTCAGAAGTAAATCACCAGCTTTTTCTTCCATGTCTGTCTGATTCTGTGTAAAAAGGGTGAGAGAGGTAGTAGTAGTGGTGTCAGAACCTGCCTAACTTCAGGGGGGATAATGACCAGAATCAGCCCAAAGCAGATTACCACGAGGTAGAGATCAGACATACCTTCACCCTCTAACCTTTTTTACAGCTTGGACACCAGCTGTTCCTACCACAGCATTCTCTATCTCTCTTTTTGGTTTGATAATCCATTGTAATGGCCACACAGAACTCATAGAACATATTTAGAGTTAACTGGTTTATTAAGAAAGTAATGGTACAACTCAGGGTCAGGAAATACATAGGCAAAGTCTCCCTTTAATTCTAGACAACTCTTGGCTCCTCTAGGCCATGCAGGTCTCCTCTTGGCCCTCTGAAAACAGGCTCCCTCTTGGCCCTGCCATCTGTTACCACCAACTGCTGCAGGGCCTGTTCCAGGCCTTTTGTTACTATCACTGCCACTGGGCCTCTTCTAGGCCTGCCAATGCCAGCTCTACAGCAGGGTCCCTTCTGGCCCTCGCACTGTCTTCAGCGTTACAGCCTTTGACCTGTATTAATGATGAGCTCTGGTGGTGTAGTGAGTAAGACGTTTGGCTGCTAATCAGGTGAGCAATTCAAACCCACCAGCTGCTTTGCAGGAGGAAGATGAGGCAATCTACTTCTGTAAAGATTTACAGCCTTGGAAACCCAATAGAAGGCACTATGAATCAGAAACTACTCAGTGGCATTGGGTTTGTTTTTTTGTTTTTAATGCTCTTTTAGGAGGTTCTTTGCCTCCTCTCTCCCTCTGCTTCTACTCTTTTCTTCCTTCTGTTCTTACTGTCTCAAAAACCGCTCTGGGACTGGCTGCATATATATACAACTCCTAAGTTTCAAGACATGGCCTCTTCCAGTGGTGGAGGTGGGGCACAAACTGCAGTCCCCTGTCTGTAGGACACAGCAGCCATTTCATTTTCATAGTAGGCTGTAGTCACTTCATTTGCATAGTCGTACTGACAAATCCTTGCAATCACTGGGCAGTCTGCAGCTCAAGACTAGCCAAAAAGTATCAGAACCAAGTTCTAGAAAATGTCAATTAACCTGGACAGAAGTAACAAGCTCTATGGGGTAGATGAGGAGGGCAAATGTAAGCCCTCAGGATCTAGGGGGGGAATCTGTTTTTCCAAAGAACCAAGGCAAAACACACATAAAGGAACTCATTTCACCAGGGTCTGGAATCTCTGCTGAAACCTGTGCCTGGTGGATGATTCTGCCTCTCTGAAATACTGGTAGTGTAGCTTCCAGCCTCATAGTAACACACAGGCCACCACAATATGACAAACTGACAGATGGGTGGTGGACCTGCCACTCTGTTACCTGTTATTTAAAAACAATAATAATATTTCAATAAAATTGGTTTCCTTTGTAATCCTATGTATTTTATATTAAGCATTTGAAAACATTGTTCTCCATATTGCCAAAGGATTTGTGTGGTGTAAAACTTAGTATCTAAGCTTTTTGCAATGTTAGTTTAAAGAAGCGATGTTGTTCAGGAAGTTCCTGATGTTCTGATTTACACGTTAGGGTCTGGAAGAGTTAAATTATAGACTTGAGTATAAAAAAGAATCATAATATAAGGAAGAGAACCTTTGTTTTTCATTGATTTACAAATGGGTGATTTCTGGTAAAATTACTTCAAGGGCTGAGTAGAGAATTTAGGATGTGAAATGGATTTTTCTTTTTTTTAAAGGCTATAAACTGGAGCTCTGGTGGTGCAAATAGTTAAGCACTTGGCTACTAACTGGAAGACTGGAGGCTTGAGTTTGCCTGGAGATGCCATGAAAGAAATGCCTGATAATCTTCCATAAAAATTACAGCCAACAAAACTCTAGGGATGCAGTTTTACTCTGTCACATGGGTCTCTATGAATCAAAATTAACTCAAGGCATCTAACAACAACAACAATAACATTTATAAGGATTCATTTACTTTAGAAATAGACTTCAAAGGCTCTCTAAGTGGAGAAGTACACTAGATTGGTTTTATTCCATATGTAATTTTGCCCTGGTGTCCTTGGGTTTCATTTCTTTGTATTGTAATTCAAATTATTTAAGTTATGTCCTAAGATAAAAAGCAGTTAACTGGTATGTTAATACCTGCAGAGAACTTTAAATTGCTGATTTTATTAGCTTTTTCATTTTTATAGATCATAAAATGTTTAATTGAAACTCTAATTAAATTTGTGATTAAAAATTAGATTGAAAACAAGATGCAGAACTAACCAAATATACAAATTAAAACACACTGTTGGGCAGTTTTATTTGTTATTTTACTATTTTGTGCAGGAATATTTAGATTGAAAAGTGTGATTTTTTTTTCCTGTTCAGTACTTCACTCTAGTTTATTAAGCGAACATTTCATTTGATTCTAGTAACTATAGCTTAGAATGTTTACAGTTTATTTTCTGTAAGTATAGGTAAATCAAGGAGCTCATGGAAACAACACTAAATGTTGATGCCTTTCTTGTTTCATGTTGCTCCTCGCTATCTGAATATGTTTTCATGTATTACTTAATAGAAACTAGGAGAGAGAGCGCTGTTTTCGCAAATCATCCAGGCAACTCTTAGCTAAATGCTCTTATATAAGAATAACATAGAATGTTTTTATTATACACATAAGGAAATTGCATGCCTTTCAGAGCAGTTTGGTGACTTCCTCAGCCTCCCTATGACTAAGGATGGTGAACTAGGGCTGACACTCAGCAAATAATGATAGAGTGTGTTGTGGGAAAGGGATCTAGGGGGTCATGTTGACTTCAGATTTGATGTGCAGTAATGCAAGGTGACTAATTGTTAATTACCAAAGCATTGTGCTTTTGAGAATGAAAAGGGGTGCTAAAGTAACAAGCATATATCTGAAGTACTTGTTTACTGACAATTGGTGGACCTATAAAACAGTTCTATTCAAAACTATTTTCAAATTTAACATCTAAATAATTCATATTCTTATATATTAAATTGGGAGCTATGGTAACATAGTGCCTAAGGCACTTGACTGCTAACCAGAAGGCTGGCGGTTCAAACCCA
>NW_006922092.1:790428-790934 GCF_000298275.1 Orycteropus afer afer | reverse complement strand
CTTTTCTTTGTTGAAGAGGATCTGTGTAGTCCTTCTGCTTAGTCCGCCATCTTGCTGGAACTCTGACTTTTTTCTTTAGACTATGATATTAAAAAATATTTTCTGTACAGATGCTAAGCCACCTGGTAAGATCAGAGCAAACTCTACTAACTGAGAAATCCTCTCAATTCTTGTTTTTCCATGTTGAAAGGTAAAGATATTTCAGACTAATTGTTTTCACAGGTACTGTCTTTGTGTCTCCTTTTGGAGCACCTTTCTGTGACAAATACTAAGATAAATGCTATCACAATAAGTTCTAATTTATGATGTTTAAAATATCTTGACATTCAGATGCAGTAAAACTATTGTTAGGTGCCATCGAGTCGTCTCCGATTCAAAGAGACCTTATGTATAATAGAACGAAACACTGCCCGGTCCTATGGCAGCCTCACGATCCTTGCTATACCTGAACCCACTGTTGCAGCCACTGTGTCAATCCACCCTGTTTCGTTGACCCTCCACTTCAC
>NW_006922092.1:773587-789113 GCF_000298275.1 Orycteropus afer afer | reverse complement strand
GGATAACGTGTTCCATGACCAATTTCAAGTACACTTATGCTTCATGGGCTTCTTAATTTAGTAAGACCATTCTCTTTGCCATAACTTCACACTCCGCCAAATTTCATATTATTACTAGAAAACTGATTTTTATTGCCAATGTTAATCTATTAAAGTGGATTTTTAGTAGCGTTCACAATAATGTCAGATTTTTAACTTTTGTCAGAATTTCTTAAAACTTTATTTTGATTCCATGAATTGGTTTAAAAAAGCCCATCTATTATTAGATTTGAATGACTTTCCACTTACAGCATTTGATAACACTGATATAAAACTGGCTTTTAACTTTTGTGAATTGTTCCCCTAATGTAGCCAGTCACTAACAGCTATTCACTCAGTTACACTGTGCACAGTAAAACTTGGAATTGAAGATGAGTGGAACTGGGATGAACAGCTATTTAATCTAAATGAAAAGTTATGCTTTACAGAGTGATATGTAAACACAGTTTTCTTCAGCTGTTTATGTTCATCTTTGATTAGAATTTTCTTAAAATAACCACTTGCTTTTGAAATATGGCAGATTGTGTCATGTAGTCAGGGATGTACTAAGCCCATGGTAGATGATAAAATGTTTACAAACATTCTGTGCAAGTTACATGATCATCAGTTTTTTTGAGAAGCAAATCTAGCACTTTTTTTTTGTTGTTAAAAATTTATTAAGTAATACTGATTTTATTATGCTCATTGCTACCTATAGAGTTGATTTCAAAATAAAGGAACAATTGACATAAAAAAATTATCCCTAGAATAAACAGCATACATTTCTGTTGTAAAATTCAAAAACCACCTGAACACTGTGTTACATTGCTGACATGTTATTATTAATTGATTCCCTGTAAAACCAGTTTGTTCGTAGTCTATTGTGAAACTGACTGTTGTTGAAAATATTCCAGGGTAATTACGGCCTGGGTGACCTTGAGATTGTCACACATGAAAATAATGTAAGCTGATTCCAGGTTTCTAGGGAGACAAAATGTATACTGATTAAACATGACTGCACCACAGTGTGTTGGAGTCTGAGGAAGCTGCAGGACAGATTTTGCTTTATAGCACTGAGGTGCGTAATCTGCTTATTAACTGTGATTGACATGTTATAGCCTGGTTGTTAATGGATTGAACTGTGTGTCTGCAAAATATGTATTGGAATCCTAATCCCTATAGCTGTGGATCAGTTCTTCTGTCTTCCTTATTCATTATTCAGCTTTTGTATGCATATGAGGCAACTGAAAATACCATGGTTTGGGTCAGGCACACACCTTAGTCTTCAAAGTGACATCTTTGCATTTTAACATTTTAAAGAGATCTTTGCAGCAGATTGGCACACTGCAATACATCATTTGTTTTCTTGACTTCTACTTCTGTGGGCATTGATTGTGGCTCCAGTGAATAAGGAAAATGAAAAAATAATTTGTGCATTTGAATTATGGTGTTGGTGAAGAATATTGAATAGACTCCCAGAAGAACAATTAAGTCTGTTTTGGAAGAAGTACAGCCAGAGTGCTCCTTAGAAGCAAGGATAGCGAGACTTTGTCTTAATTTTGACGTTTAGCTGGAAGGACTAGTCTCTGCAGAAGGATATCATGTTTGGTAAAGTGGAAGGTCAGGGAAAAGAGGAAGACCTTCAAAGAGATAGAGTGACACAGTGGTTACAACAATGGGCTCAAAATAGCAAAAATTCTGAGGGTGGTACAGGACCAGGCAGTATTTTGTTCTGTTGAGCATTGGGTAGCTATGAGTAGGAAGCAACTTGACAGCACTTAACAACAACATATTTGTAATGTAATTTAATATAATTAAGACACATGGCATGTAATGTAATTCCTTGCCATAACATAATCTAATATGATTAGTCACTCACTTGAGGTCATACCAGGGAGGAATGGATCCTAAACCTAATCACTCTGAGTGATACAAAGAGCAACATAGACAGAGAGACATGGAGGAAGACAGATGCTATGTGAAGATCACCAGGGAACCAAGGAATTCCTGGGGCTGCTGACACAGAATTAACGTGGATGAGACCTTGATTTAGATCATTTTCTTCTAGAACTGTAAGAAAATAAATTTCTGTTCTTTTTTAGCCCCCCACTTGTCATATTTGTGTTACAGCAGCACTAGGTAACTAAGACGCTGGCCTAAATGATGTTTATGGTTAAATGATGAATTGAGACCTGAGCATTTTCAATAACACCTGGACCTTTCTATGGACTTCCTCAGTCACTGCAGAGCTCCAGCAAGCCCAGCTCTGTAGGAGGCACAGTCCCATATGAAGATAGGTGAAGTATACAGGCCTTTATTGAGCAACCTGGAATTAATGCAGATTACACCCACACGCACATTATCTGGCTCACAAGTCCTCAGTGCATGAAGAAATGGAATTTTTGAACAAGTATATTCTTGAGAAGATAAACTAAATATTAGCAACAACACAGATGTTCATTGAAAGATGAATACAATACCTAAGATTTCTCCCTGGCTCTCTTGATCCATTCCAAACTTCTTTCCACACTGCAGCTAGAGTGATTTTTCTAAATGTAATCTTGTCACTTCCTTGTTAAAACTCCTTACTGTGGTCCCATTGTTTATTCATTTACTGAATATTTATCGAGCACTTCTTATGTGTCAATCACTATTCTAGGCAACAGAAATAATAACAAACTATATCCTAGAATAGAAGGGCTATGTATACACAAGGAGACAGCTTGTGGGGCAGGAGTGCATGGGAAGGAAGGACACAGGGAAGAGGTGGCTATGGGGAGGTAGCATTTGATTTGCTCATCATACAGACTGAATAAGTATAGCAAAATGATACAATCCTGACATACGCCTTTTCTGAATTTAAACCACATACAGTTCCCTTGTTCTCTTTGAATGACTGCTGCATGGTCTATACAGGTTCCTCATGAGCATAATTAAGTTCTGGAATTCCCATTCTTCACAATATTATCCATAATTTGTTATGATCTACACAGTCTGATAATTGGTGTTCAGTGCATCAAATCTGTTCTTCATGTGGTCTCTAAATTCAGGTGGGATATAGTCAAGATTATATTTGGCTCTTGTGGACTTGTTTTAACTTTCTTCAGCTCCAGCTTGAACTTGCATATGAGCAATTGATGGTCTGTTTCACAGTAAGCTCCTGGCCTTGTTTTGACTGATGATATTGAGCTTTTCCGTGGCCCTTTTCCACAGATGTAGCAGAATTGATTTCTGTGTATTCCATCTGGTGAGGTCCATGTGTATAACCACTGTTTATGTTGAAAAGTATTTGTAAGGAATAAATCATTGGTCTTGCAATATTCTAGCATATCATGCCCAGCATTGTCTGTCACCAAGGCCATGTTTACCAACTGCTGATGCTTCTTCCTTGTTTCCAACTTTTGCATTCCAATCACCAGTAATTATCAATATATCTTGTTTGCATGTTGGTCAATATTTCAGACTGCAGAAGTTGGTAACAATCTTAAATTTCTTCATCTTTCACTTTGTTGATTGGTATGTAAATTTGAATTATAGTTCTATTAACTAGTCTTCCTTGTAGGCATATGGTTATGATCCTATCACTGAGAGAGTTATACTTCAGGATGAATCATGAGATGTTTGTTTTGTTGAATGCAACACCATTTCTTTTCAATTTGTCATTTCTGGCATAGCAGGTCATATGATTGTCTGACTCAGAATGGCTAATACCAATCCATTTCAGCTCACTAGTGCCTAGGATATCAATCTTTATGAGTTCCATTTCATTTATGACAACTTCCAATTTTCCTAGATTCATACTTCTTACATTCCAAATTCTGATTATTAATGAATGTTTGCAGCTGTACATCTCTTCCCATTTTGAGTCATGTCCCATCAGCAAGTGAAAGTCCCAAAACCTTTATACTATCCATGTCATTAAGGTCAACTCTACTTTTAGGAGGCAGCCCTTCCCCAGTCATCTTTTGAGTGTCTTCCAACATGAGGGGCTCATCTGGCACTATATTGAACAATGTTTCACTGCTTTTCAGAAAGTTTTCCAATAATATATAGACAATGTTACACTACTATTTGTTAGGTTTTCAGTGGCTAATTTTTTCAGAAGTAGATGGCCCCACTCTTCTTCCAATCTGTCTTAGTTTGGAAGCTCTGCTGAAACCTGGCCACCATGGTTGACTCTGCTTATATTAGAAATACTGTTGGCATAGCCTCCAGCCTCATAGAAACACACAACCCACCCCAGTATGAAAAGATATAAACAAATTAAAAAAGAATAAAAAAGCAAATGCAAATATTAAAAAAAAAAAAAATCAAAGCCCAATGTCATTGATTCAATTCTGACTCATAATGACCCTGTAGGACAGAGTAGAACTGCTCTATAGGGTTCCAAGGCTGTAAATCTTCATTGAAGCAGACTGCCCCATGTTTTTTCCCCAGAGAAGCTTGTGGGTTTGAGCCTCTGACGTTTTGGTTAGCAGCCTAGCTCTTTAACCCCTGCACCACCAAGGCTCCTAATATTTAACATATGTGTAAAATAATGCTGGGAAAGGTTGTATCTGGGGACCAGAGTTGTTATTTTTATATGGAAGGAGAGGCTAGGGTGTCACTTCTCAGATAAATCAAGTGACATTTGAGCAAAAATGAAAGAAATGAGGGAGTAAATCGTGGATATCTAGAGGAAAAGAATTCTAGGGCAATAGAACAGCAAGTATAAAGACCTTTAGGCATGCCTTAGGGACATGAGCCTACTATAGGCCCATACGCTACAGCAGAAAGAACAAGTGGAACAAGTCAGTCCATGAAGTGAGAGAAATAGAGAACATCAGATCACATAAAGTCCTGCAGGGCTTTGAAAGGTCTACTCTGAGTGACATAGGAAGCTAGTGGAGGTTACAAGCAGTGACATGACCTGACTTTCATTTTAAAAATATGAAGATCCATTCTGTGAGAGTGAGGTTTGAAGCAGGAATACCAGTTAAGACACTTGTGCAAGATGCCAAGCAAGTGACAGTGGTGGTTTGAACAAGCAAGGGTAGTAGCAATGGAGGTGGTAAGTAATCTGATTCTAATTCTATTTTGAGAATAAAGCCATCGGGGTTTATGGAGATTGATTGTAGGGTGTGAGAAAAAGAACAGATAGATGTCAAAGATAACTCCAAAGTTTTTGACTTGAGAAACTGAAATTGTAACTAAAATTCAAATTCTCTAACATGGCATACAAACCTACTGTAGCTTCATTGCTAAGGGATGCTGTGTTCACTAGTTCACATCAACTATATTGAACTTACTTCAGTTTAAGAACTGTGCCATGCTCACTCCGATTGCTGGGCCTTCACTTAGTCTATTCCCTCTTCCTAAAACACTCCCTTCTAGTTCTCATTCTTCACCCTCCCTAGTCTGTCGCTCCTTCACCTCTCATGTCACTCACCTCTCATGTCTCAGCTTGGAAGGCACTTACTCTGGAAGACCTTTTCTGACCCCTCTACCCTGAGGGAACCAACAGTTTCTTCTACTAATTACCATAGCACCATGTTGGCTTTTGTAGTATTTTACGTCCTCATTAAAATTATTGTTGCCCCCAGTAGACATTAAGCTCTGTAAAGCAGGAAATTTTTGTTTACTGTCATATCCTCAGTACCTAACAGAGTGCTTTGCACATTGTGTGTGTTTATTAAATACTTAAGGAATTATCAAAGAAGAGTTAAATTATTTATAGTATTATAATTTGCTGGATTATTATACAGCCACTGAAAATAGTAATTATGAAAACAGTTAACTATGTGAAAATATTCATTGTATAAAGTTAAGTGAGGGAAATGAAAATGAAAATTGTGGGTATGTAATTATAATGGTTAAAATGAGCATGCATATGGATAAAGATGAAAAAGGAATATGCAAAATAAAATGTTCAGATAAGTAGTGTTCTGGGTGTTTAATTTCTATCATAAAATATTTAAAAAATGTTATCAAGATAGGTTTTCTTGAATTATATGAAAAATGAGTAGATAGGAAGTATGCATAAAACATATGAAAAGGAAAAAAAATGATGGTACAATAAACAAATTTGTACCTGCCATCAAGTTTAAAAAACAGGGCATTACTGCTATCATTGACATTCTCTGTGTAATCCGCTCCATCCAAAGCCTTGTCTTTTCCCACAGAGTTAAGCACTGTCCTAAAAGTTGGGTTTATAATTCCACTGCTTTCCTTTATTATTGAACCTCTAAACATTACATTGTCTAGTCTCACATATTTTTGAATATTATATAAATAGAATCATACTGAATATAATATACCACAATGTTTTATTTTTTTCCATTTACCATGGAGTTATTTAGAATCATCCATGTTATTACATCGAGCTGTAATTAATTTGCTTTCCATGCTGCACAGTATCCTAGTGTTTGAATATGCTGTTAAAAAATAAATAAATAAAGTTGCTGTTGAGATTCCGCCTCAGAGCAAGCTTATGGGACAGAGTAGATCTGCCCCATAGAGTTTCCAAAAACATAAATCTTTGTGGAAGCAGACTCTCACATCTTTTTCCGCTGGAGTGGCTTTTGGGTTTGAACCACTGACCTTCCTTCTCTTTAGCAACTGAGTGCTTAACCACTGAACCATTAGAGTTCCTGATTGAATATGCCATAGTTGATGGATATTTGCATTTGTTTCAGATGTTTTTGTTTCATTTTGCTTTCACAACTGCAAAAAGTACTATTACAGACATTCTTGTATATATTCCAAGCTATATATGTTCAAGAGTTTCTCTAAGGTGGGCACCTGGAATGCAATTTCTGGATCATGGGATACATGTATGTGTATTCAGTTTTTGCCAAATTGTTTCCCAAAGTGGTTGCAGTAGTTCAGATATCCACTAGTGGTTTATAAGAGTTCCTGTTGCTCCAGTCCTTTATCAATACTTAAAATTTTTAAAGTTTTAAACATTAAACAATTAGTTAAATGGCATTTCATTGTGGTTTTGGCATGTATTTCCCTAACTAGTACAGTTTGGACATCTTATCATATGTTTACTGCTGGCCATTTGGAATTATTCTTCTGTGGAATGCATCTTCATCTTTTTGGATCATTTTTGTATGGGGTTATTTATCTGTGTCTAATTTTTAGTAGTTACTTACACATTCTGAACATGAATCTTACATTGGTTGCATATGCATGGTAAATATTACTAGTATGTGGCTTATCTTTTCACTTACTATATGGTTATTTTGGATTAAAAGTTCTTAGTTCTAATATAAAATTCAACTACGTTTATATCTAGAGTTTCCATTTTTTGTAGCTTAAAAAAAAAAAATCTATACCATCCCTGATAAAATTTCTGTCACAGAACATAACAGGACTCTCACTTAATGAGACTAAGGAATTGCCGGGAACTTTTGAGAGACTCTATCGCCTAGATCTACATGAAGGAAGCAAAAGATCATTAAAAAGACAGGAATGGGGGATGGTACGGAAAGAGTCTGTGACCAGCGTGATGACACTGGGGAAGGGAAGGACACTGAAATGTGCACATAAGATAGAGGCAACAGAGGCAAATACTAGTACATGCACAAAGCTGCATTACCACAAAGACCAAACACCAGGCTAAATGAAATGAGTAGATGAGGTGGGTATAGGCAAACAGGAATATACCCTAGAACAAGGGTATATTTGGTTGAAGACATCTTACATATGCACTTTTGCTACAAAATTAGCCACATACATTACCGAAACAACAGAAGACAGAGTTGGAGTAACTTCTCAGAGACAACCAAACCTTAAGAGAAAGAATCACTGGGCCTGCAGACTTGGGACCATAGTCTCAGGGGACATCATGCTCAGTTGGCACAGCATAATACATAAAAATCTTGTTCTACAACCTACTTTGGTGAATAGTGACTGGGGCCTTAAAGTTTCAAGTGGCCATCTAAGATGCAACTATTGGTGTTCTCTCATCTGAAACAAAGAAGACTGAAGAAAATCAAAGGCATCTGTGAACATTTAGTCCAAGGATAAGATGGACTGCAAGGACCTCAGCATTCATGACCCTGAGAACAGAATAACTAGACTACCAATGCCAACCACTTGAGAAAGGATCAAAACTGGAGATTCTGGATGGAGTGGGAGGAAAAATGTGGAACAAAATTCAAAAACAAAAAAATGACCAGAATTACTGGTCAGCTAGAGACTGGTGGAACCCCTGAGACTATGGCTCTGGGTTATCCTTTGGGCCTGAAAATGGACTCACTTCCATGGATTGTCTCTCAACTCAACAGTAGAAAGGTCTACCTGCAGAACACCTACCCCAGGGTGATGTACTCACCTACTCTAGGGACATGCACCCCTTAGAGCAATCAGCCATGAGACACCAGGGGGGCAGCACTCACATAGAGGGAAAGCTGGACAGATAGGAATGCATGTTAAGAAGGGCACAGGAGGGGGATAGTCACAGGGAAGGGAGGAGAGGAAAAATTTTTATGGTTGGAGATGGTAATCTGTGTGAAATCAAGTGTGTGTTAACTGTTGTATGTAAAACAAATTTGCTTTGTAAATTTGCACCCAAAGCACAATAAAAAGAAAGACAGGAAAGGAAGAAAAGACCAAAATAGATGTCTGAAGAGATTCTGAAACTGCTCTTGAACAAAGAGTAGCTAAAGCAAATGGAAGAAATGACAAGATAAAAGAGCTGAACAAGATATTTCTAAGAGCAGCTCAAGAAAACAAAGTCAGTTATTATAATGAAATACGCAAAGACCTGGAGTTAGAAAAGCAAAAGGGAATAACACGCTTGGCAATTTTCAAGCTGAAAGAACTGAAGAAAAAATTAAAGCCTCGAGTTGCAATATTGAAAGATTCTATGGGCAAAATATTGAATGATGCTGGAATCATCAAAAGAAGATGGAAGGAATACACAGAGTCACAGTACAAAAAAGAATTGGTCAATGTTCAACTATTTCAGGAGGTGGCATATGATCAAGAACCAATGGTATTGAAGGAAGAAGTTGAAGCTGCACTGAAGGAAGTGGCAAAAAACAAGCCTTCAAAATTGACAGAACACCCGTTGAGCTGTTTCAACAAATGGATGTTGTGCTGGAAGCACTTAATCATCTATGCCAAGTAGTTTGTAAGACAGCTACCTGGCCAACTGACTGGAAGAGATTCATATTTGTAACCATTCCAAAGAAAGGGGATTCAACATGATGGGAAAATTATCGAACAATATCATTAGTAGAACATGCAAGTCAAATTTTGTTGAAGATAATTAAAAAATGGTTGCAGTAGTATATTGACAGAAAACTTCCAGAAATGCAAGCTGGATATGGAAGAAGACGTGGAACAAGGAATATAATTCCTGATGTCAGATGGATCTTGGCTGAAAGCAAAGAATACCAGAAAGATGTTTACTTGTGGAAGGAAGATGGGGCAATCTACTTCCGTAGCAATACTGCCTCGGAAACCCAAGGAAGGGTCGCTATGAGTCAAGTCTGACTTGATGGCACATAACAACAACATGCAAAAATATTTGACTGTGTGGATCATACTAAATTGTGCATAACATGGAGAAGAATGGGAATTCCAGAACACTTAATTGTGCTCATGGGGAACCTGTAGGTAGACCAGGAAGCTGTCATTCGAACAGAACAAGGAGATACTGCCTGGTTTAAAATCATGAGGGGAGTGCATTAGGGTTGTATCCTTTCAACATACTTAATCTGTATATAATCTGAGATGCTGGGCTATATGAAGA
This sequence comes from Orycteropus afer afer, assembly GCF_000298275.1. Classification (NCBI taxonomy): domain Eukaryota; kingdom Metazoa; phylum Chordata; class Mammalia; order Tubulidentata; family Orycteropodidae; genus Orycteropus; species Orycteropus afer. Next base: position 779,350 of record NW_006922092.1, on the reverse strand, counting down.
AGAGTGTGGCATCAGGATTGGAGGAAGACTCATTAACAACCTGTGATATGCAAATGACACAACCTTGCTTATTAAAAGTGAAGATGACTTGAAATATTTACTGATGAAGATTAAAGACTACAGTCTGCAGTATGGATTATACCTCAAGATAAAGAAAAGGAAAATCCTTACAACTGGACCAATAAGCAACATCATGATAAATGGACAAAAGATTGAAGTTGTCAAGGATTTCCTTTTATTTGAATCCACAATCAATGCCCATAGAAGAAGCAATCAAAAAATCAAATGATGTATTGCATTGGGAAAATCTGCTGCAAAAGACCTCTTTGAAGTGATGAAAAGCAAAGGTCACTTTGAGGACTAAGGTGTACCTGACCCATGGACTACCAGAAGAATGAAGAAATATGTCCTGGAAGAAGTACAGCCACAATGTTTCTTGGAAGTGAGAATTGCCAGACTTCATCTCACGAACTTTGGTCATGTTGTCAGAAGGGACAGTTCCTTGGAGAAAGATATCATGCTTGGGAAAGTAGAGGGTCAGCAAAAAAGAGGTAGACCCTCAATAAGATAGGTTGACAGAGTGGCTGCAAAAATGGGCTCAAGTTTAGCAAAGATTGTGAGGTTGGCACATGACCAAACAGTGATTTGCTCTGTTGTACATAGAGTTGCTGTGAGTCAGAGCTGATTCAATGGCACCTAACAACAACAGCATACTCAAGGTTTTACTTTGGCTCTCATAATCTTGGTTTAATTTTCTTCAGCTTCAACTTAAGCATGCATATGAGAAATTGATGATCTTTTCCACAGTTGGCTCCTGGCCTTGTTCTGACTGATGAGACTGAGCTTCTCAATCGTCTTTTTCTACAGATGTCCTAGATTTGATTCCTGTGTATTCCATCTGGCAAGGTCCATGTGTATAGTTGCCATTTCAGTTGAAAAAGTGTGTATCTGATGAATACATTATTGATCTTGCAAAATTTTATCATGTTATCTCCAGCATCATTGCTATCACCAAGGCCATGTTTTCCAACTACTGATCTTTATTCTTTGTTTCCAACTTTCACATTCCAATCACCAGTAATTATCAATACACCTTGATTGCATATTTGGTCTATTTCAGGATGCAGAATTTGGTAAAAATCTTTAATTTCTTCATGTTTGGCATGAGTGGTTGATGTGTAAATTTGAATAACAGTCGCATTATGGTCCTCCTTGCAGGCATGTGGATATTTTCCTATCACTGATAGTGTAAGTGATCTGAAAGGGACCATCACATTAAGTACTTATAAACCATTAGGAAACAATGTTCTGTATAAAGATTTCCTATTAAATGATGTCAGGTTCTGGGGAACAATTTAGCCATGTACTTACTGAGCTGGTCTCTACCATAATCAATGGCAAACCTGGTAAGAGTAGAGCTATTAAGAGTTGGCCTGCATCTGTGGAATAAAACCTTTCTTGAGTAAACTTAAAAGAGTTGTGTATTATGGAGCTTATTACTTCAGATTCTTTTTCAAGGTCTGCCAACCTAAGGAATGAACTAATTGATCATTAGAGCCACAAGACAGTTGTTGTTGTCGTGTCTTGACTGAATCTGATTTTTAGTGACCCTATAGTACGGAATGGAACTGCCCCATAGGGTTTCCTAGGCTGGGTACTTTATAGGAGTGGTAGGGTTATCTTTATGTAACCTAAAGTGGAGCTTTGAAGATGAGTGCTAGTTTTAACTATACTGTACTGATCTACCTCTTCTTAAAAAACAGTAGAACCTTTAATAGAGTCAATATTATAGTCTATATCTCTTGAGTTTGTAGTTTGACAATTTTAAAAATACAGAAATGAAAATTATTGGGAAATATGTGCTGTAGATAGATATATAATGTAGAACTAAAAGGCAGAGTTGGAATCTTTCACACAATTATGAACATATTTATAAACCTGAAGACTACATGTCAAATAAAATTGAAACAAATTAAATTTTGTGTGCTCATTTGGAAAATCATGTATGTTTTGCTCACTCTTGTACTTTAAATGTATGCAGTTGAATGTTCCTTATTGTCTTTTTAGTACTCCATTTATTCTTTTGTTTTCTATAGACATGAAGCCATTATTATCTCAGGAACTGAAATGGCCAAACAAGTCCGGAAAGAAATACAGAGAGATGTAGAATCATGGATTTCCCTTGGGAACAGAAGACCTCATCTCAGCATCATCCTAGTGGGAGACAACCCTGCAAGCCACACATACGTCAGAAATAAGATAAGAGCTGCCTCCACTGTAGGTGGGTATGTGTTTTAGTTGTCATTGTTCCTAAGTGTGTTTCCTTTTTTCAGGAATATGATAATTACGGTAATTATGATTGATAACTGTCAGATAAGTGATGTTTAAATAACATGTATTTTCAATCATTAGAGATATTGCCAAAGTTTGTGTTTATTTCTCTTACTGTTTTATTTCACATTTCTTATAGAATCAATCCAGGTTCCTGGCTTTTTCAGGATGATGGGCTCAAGTATAGCAGGGATCATGGAGCTGGCGCAGGAGCGGGCAGTGTTTTGTTCTGCTGTGCATGGGGTCGCTATGAGTCGGAAATGACTTGATGTCACCTAACAACAACAATAACATAGAATCAATCAGATGTGATCTCAGACTCTATGGTAAAATGTCAGATGAATATATTTAGAGGGCCTGTCTTTACTCTGTTTGCTTTAATCAAATAATAAATCTGCTCTAGTTCACTCTGTGGAACTTGATCTTCTAGTAATGGTGGTGGTGATAATTACCTAACTCTTTAAATCTACTAATAGTGTTGTTGGTAGTGGCTGTCGAGTCAGCCCTCAACTAATGGTGACCTCCTGTACAATGTAACAAAACACTGCCTAATTCTGCACTATCTCATCGACAGTTATGGACTAGACATGGTCCCACTGTGACCCATAGGGTTTTCATTGCCTGAGTTTTCAGAAGTAGATGGCTAGCTCTTTCTTCCTAGTCCATCTTGGTCTAGAAGTGCTACTGAAGTCTATTCAGCATTATGTTGTTGTTGTTGTTGTTTGCCGTCGAGTCGGCCCCGACTCATAGCGACCCCTCCTTGGGTTTCCGAGGCAGTATCACTACGGAAGTAGGATTGCCCAACCTTCCTTCCGAGGAGTGGCTGGTGGGTTTGAACCGCCAGCCTTCTGGTTAACAGTCAAGTATAGCAACATGCAAACCACCACTGGGTATTGGGTGTACAATGAGTATATTTTCTAGAGATAGAACCTGCGTCTCCCACATGGAAGATGAAAATTCTACCATTGAACCATGAATTTCTCCATCTGCTAACAGTTGTTGTTGATATTGTCGGGTTGATTCAGAGTCCTGGGAGAGAGTAGCTTATCACAAATAAGAGCAATTTGTTATATGAATTATGAGAAAACATCTCTAATAATTGAAAAATTCTCCTCATGGTGAGTTGAGCACCATCTTTGCAGAAGTGTCTTTCCTTCTAGTGGAACAGGAGCAAAAGAATACAATCAAAAAAAAAAAAATTGAAGAGAATTGTTAGATTTGTAAACAAACAAACAAAATCCCATGTCTTTATTAGTCAAATGACTTTCTCTGCTTATTTTCTTCTAGGTATCTGCAGTGAGATCATTCTTAAATCTAAAGATGTTTCTCAGGAAGAACTTTTGGATATAATTGATCAGTTGAACATGGACCCAACCGTCAGTGGTATATTAGTTCAGTTACCACTGCCAGGTACTTGATGCTTTTCTGTCCTATGCTTGGGTTTGGCTAGGAGAAGGGTGTCTTTTAGTATTATATTTGCAGGTAGTGCAGGTGATTTTTGAAATGTATTTAGAAGGGGAGTAGCTGTTACACTAGCATGTAATAGATGACAGTTTCCAAAATGACATAACTCACAATAACTGAAAACTGTGAAAGAGAAAGTTAGGCATCAGTAATACAGGCAGTCTTTGCTCACATAGTAGTTCAGGACCATAAAAATAGCCATGCAAGCTGAAAGCATATAAAATGACTTCAGAAAATTGCAATTTCTCTGTGACCTTTAAATTTTTTTCTCGAGGCATTAAAAACTCTCTTACTATTGAATATAAAGGTAATAGGAAAATGAAAAAACAGTAAAATTGATATTTATTCTGTATACTGTAATTTAGAACATTATAAAACTTGAGAATTAAGGTGTTTTATTTCTTTTTAAAAACTTATCAAGAATAGTTTTAACAATGGTTGCTCTCTTCTCATCATATAACTTAAGATACAGAATGAGCATCTTTTCTATGCCTTGGAAAATTGTCAGATTCCTTTCTGAGTTTGGATTAGATTCCAGCATTTTATGCTTTGCCCTTTCAAAGTTGTAAAATATCTCTGATAGTTCCTTTCATATGAAATTTTTGCCCACATCACTTCCTCTGGGATATCTTCATCCTTTTCATCCCAATTGTTTTCCTCATTTATGTTGGTAAGTTCACCTTCACTAAGTTCTTCTGGTTACGTAGCTAGAGCTCTTTTAATGGCAGAAGTGTCAGTGTTTCTAATATAATAGGCTATACAAGATTTGGTTCATAACAACAAGTTGTATGTAAAACAGACAGTAGTAATCTGGGCACTGCCTGTGTATTCAATTTGAATCCTGTTGAAGTGAGTTTACCTTACCTACTTATTACCATCAAGTTGATTCTGACTCATGATGGCCTGACGTTTTATAAAGAAGAATTAATTGCTCCATAGAGTTTTCTTGGCTTTCTTTATGGAAGCAAATTAGAACCAAAACCAGACTCACTGTCATAGAGTTGATTTGGACTCATAGGAACCCCCTTTGGGTTTCCAAGGCTGTAAATTTTTACAAAAGTAGATTGCTCCATCTTCTTGCCACAGAGCAGCTGATGGGTTTGAATTGGTGACCTTCTCGTTAGCGGCCAAATGCCTTACTCACTGTGCCACCAGAGCTATGGAAGCAGATTGCCAGGGCTTTATTCACTAGCACTGTTGGGTGGATTTGAACTGCCAGCCTTTAGTTTAGTAGTTGAGTACAAGGAGAGATCCCTGAATTTTTTCAATATAGATTGTACTTTCACGTCTTTGCTTTGACTTTGACATTTTCAGATCTTCTAATCAGATCCAATTTCATTTCCAGGATTATTACATTTTGTTTCTTTATTGTATTTTCATCTTTTTTGGCCATTTGTCTCTTTGGATAATCAATTTTTGTAAAATGTCTTGTGGGTTTATCACTGGGAGATGAGGAGGCAACATAATTATAGCTTTGCTGTGTGCACTGAATAACAAATGTGCAGTGACTAATCATTGACAGGCTTTGAAAGAAATGACGTGATGGTCACTGGTCATGATGTGAATATATTGTTTTTATAGTGATTGTGGAGTAAAGAACTAATAATGAAGTTTGTAACTTACACAATTACTTACAATGAATATTGTTGTTGTTGTTATGTGCTGTTGAGTCATCTCTGACTTATAGCCACCCTATGTACAACAGAATGAAACACTGCCTGGTCCTGTGCCAGCGTCACAATCCCTACTATACCTGAGCCCATCTCTGCAGCCACCGTGTCAGTCCATCTTGCTGAGGGCCTCCCCTTCTTTTGTTGACCTTCCACTTTACCAAGCATGACATCCTTTTGCAGAGAATGGTACCTTCTGATGTTGTACCCAGGCTGTAAAGGAGAATTTCGGAAGAGAAGAATATGCCAACCCACGACAATGCAAATGCAATAGGACAGTTTATTAGCTAACTTAAGT
>NW_006922092.1:763159-764857 GCF_000298275.1 Orycteropus afer afer | reverse complement strand
GAATCCGGATGGCTTTTGTGATGCGTGCTGAGTTTGGAGGAAGTTCCTTGATACCTGCTGAGACTGGAGGGCAGATAAAGGCCCTAAGGAGTGTTTAGAATTACAAAAGTTCTGTTAGCACTACTGACACTAAAAAGTTTCTGGTTAAAGATTTTCCTAGAGGCTGCTAGAACTCTGGCTTCAGATTGACTCACACTGACAACATGACAAAAGTAGGTGAGATGACATCTGGCCATTGTCGCTTCCAAGAAGCATTTCAGCTGCACTTCATCCAGGACAGATGTGTTAGTTCTTTTAGCGGTCCATGGCACTTTCAGCATTCTTTGCCAACACCACAACTCAAAAGCATCAACTCTTCTTCGGTCTTCCTTCTTCATTGTCCTGCTTTCACATGCATATGAAGTGACTGAAAATATAATGCCTTGGGTTAAGTGTATCTTAGTATCTTTGCCCTTCCACACTTGAAAGAGGTTATTATATACAATGATAATTACCATTTGAACTGTGTTGTTGAGGGACTGCATTCTTTAACTAAATTGTGGCAACTGACATTTATGCATATGAGAGGACTGTGCAGAGTGAAGGCTCCCTATATAGATTACTGCAGTTTTACCCAGTTTTGAGTTTTTCTGTAAGTTTTGACCAACAAATACGTGACCTGCTGAAAATAGAGCTGTATTGTCTTTTTGCTTGGGTTCGTTATTTGGTACTAATTTTTAAATTTATTTGACAACATAACTTAATATCATGTTACAGCTTTTGTGCTATTTAAATTACACCAAGAACATATATTTCTAATTCTGTGGCTCCAATATAGCTCCATAATACTGAAAATCATAAAGTAGGAAAGGATCTTAGAAGTTATCCAGGTTTCCTCCTGAGAAATGCTTCTAATAGACAATCCCATAGATCCATCAGCTTAAAATTAGTGTGAAATCACTGACTTTTAGAACGGAAAAAGAATTCAACATATGTAAGCCCTTCATTTTATATCATAGTAAATTGAGGACTAGAGAAGGTCAAGGGTTTCTTACCATCAAACAACTTTCAAGAGTTTTTGACAGTAGATTTGGACCCAGTTGCTTGGCTCAAGCAAAACAAAAATCTTTTGTACTGTAATTGACAGTCTTATAGTTCTCAGGTTGAAATTTCTTCCACTTTCATTTATATTACACCCAAATATTTCTATAGAACATTTCATAACTTTCCAAATAGTTGCATTATGTTTAGTTTGTGTTTTCAAAAAATCAATTTTGATCTTTAGAATTTTACCTTTATATGGGTAAAATTCCCATATAATTTTAGGGCAGGTCTACTCCAACACACATCAACAAATTTCGGGAAACAGTACTCATTTGGTGAATTTATTACCAGTTTGCCACAAGATGGCACTGGTAATAAAGGAGCTCTGGTAGTGTAGTGGATAAGGCATTTGGCTGCTAACCAGAAGGTCAACAATTCAAAACACATCAGCTGCTCTGTGGAAGGAAGATGGGGCTATCTACTTCTGTAAAGATTTACATACTTGGAAACCCAATGGGAGTTGCTATGAGTCCGAATCAACTCAATAGCAGTGAGTTTTGATTTTTAGAGAGTCGAGGTACACAATCTACCTGTGTCTGTTTGGAAGCTACACTCAGCCACTCCAATATCTGATAACAGGCAGGAAGCAGAAGATGGAACAGAACACAAGTCACC
>NW_006922092.1:752976-763059 GCF_000298275.1 Orycteropus afer afer | reverse complement strand
TTCAACTGCTAACTGAAAAGTGAGTGGTTTGAAGAAAAGACCTGGCAATCTGCTGCCTTAAAGAATACAGCCTAGGAAACCTTAGGGCAGGTCTACTCCAACACACATCAACAAATTTCGGGAAACAGTACTCATTTGGTGAATTTATTACCAGTTTGCCACAAGATGGCACTGGTGATCCATCTGTACTAGAGACTATATAAATTACTAGAACATTGTATTAATTTCAAAAAATGGGAAACATGGAGCCAAAGGAACATGACGATAAGTATTTGAATGCTGTGAGAAAGATCACTTGTCTACATGAAAATTCAATAATACAATAAGATCATAGTGGCTAACATTTATCACATTAAACATTTAGTATGTGGCAGGTAGGAGCTCTGGTGGCGTAGTGCCTAAGGCATTTGACATACTAACCTGAAGGCTGGCGGTTCAAACACCAGCCACTCCTTTGAAGGAAGGTTGGGCAATCTACTATCCATAGTGATACCACCTCAGAAATGTAAGAAGGGGTCACTGTGAGTTGGAGCCAACTCAAGGCAGTGAGTTTGTTTTTTTTTGTGTGTGTGTGTGTGTGTGTGTGAGGTACTTCACACTTTTTAACTCATTTAACCCTCACAATAATCCTATGGAATTAAACCTATTATTATGTACATCTTATTGAGGAGGAAACTGAGGCACAGAAAGGTTAAGTAACTTTTCCCAAGGTCAAAGAGCCGGTAAATAATTGAACTGGGATTTGAATATAAACTGACTAGTTCCCAAGCCAGTACCCCTAAGGATTATGCTAACATCTTCACTAGCATTACTCAGTTGGCTAATGAATGATGCATGCTTCCTACAGGGCAAATATTCCTTTATATTGATTATTTTATTTAAATATTTATTCAAAACCAGCTTACCCCACCCAGTACCATCAAGTCAATTCTGACTCAGAGAGACCCTATAAGACTGCCCCATAGTATTTCTGAGGCTGTAAATCTTTATGGAAGCGGACTGTCTCATCTTTCTCCCACAGAGCCACTGGTGGATTCCAACTACCAGTCTTTTGATTAGCTGTCAAATGCCTTCACCGCTGAACAAACAGAGCTCCTCTAAACAGCCTTAGGGAGGCAGGAATTATCTTCTCCATTTTATAGTTGAGGACTGAGGCTCACAGAGTTTAAGTGACTTGCTTATATTACCTGCTAGTAAAGGTAGAGCCAGGACACAAACTCACGCAGTCTGATTCCAGAGCCTGCCTTCTTAACCCTAAGTCTACGTCATACTGCCTCTCAAAACAGTATAGGACGTAATATAAACACATGTTTCAGACATTCACCTATAAATTTCAGCTATAGTACATGTAACCACCATCTATATCTCTATTAAAACTGTTTCAGTGGTCTCTTATCTGGGCTCCTGTTTCTACCCTTGTAAACTTTTTTGTTTGATTTTGTTTTACCATGTTCAATAATGGTATTTTTATCTTTGTTCATAACTTATTTTTAATAAGATCTTAAAAAATTATTGCAATGAGATTAAAGAACCAGAAACTAGTTGCTTTTGAGTCTGTTCTAACATGGCAACACAATATGTGTCAAAGTAGGGGTGCTCTATAGCGTTCACTTGAAGCAGATCACCCGTGTTATTAAAGAAAGATATTAAATACCATTCCTCCTGAAATGGCCTATGTTTTATTTTAATAGTTGTATTGTAATACTTTCTTGCTATCAGAGGATACTATTTGGATATGGATATATATGGCCTGAGGAGCTCTGGTAGTGTAGTGCCTAAGGCACTTGACTGCTAACCAGAAGGCTGGCAGTTCAAAACCACCAGCCACTTCTCAGAAGGAAGATGGGGCAATCTACTTCCATAGTGATACTGCCTTGGAAACCCAAGCAGAGGTCGCTATGAGTCAGGTCCGACTCAATGGCACATAACAACAACTGCCTGCTGAGACTGACAAGCCCAAGATTGACAAGTAAAAAGGCATAGTCCCGATGTTACCAAACCATGTGACAGGCCATTCATTTAAGTACAGTGAAAGTTCCAAGGTTGGCAGAGCATGGCAGCCTGCTGAAAAATGACATAGCTACATGCAGGGTTCAAGCATTCCATAAGCTAGAGACCATTCTCAAAGCTGCTGCTTATATACAGGAAGCAGACCATACACAGGAAGACTGTCTTCTTAAGTTGGTCTTTGAAATCTTCTGTTCAGCTCTTTTACCTTGTTATTTCCTCCATTTGCTTTACCTGTTTTCCATTCTGGGGCAAGTTTCAGAGTCCCTTCTGACATCCATTTTGGTCTCTTCTTCCTTTCCTGTCTTTTTAATGACCTTTTGCTTTTTTCATGGTTGATTTTCTTGATGTTATACCATCATACCTCTGGTTTTCTGTCATTGGTGTTCAATGCATCAAATCTCTTCTTTAGATGGTCTCTAAGTTCAGGAGGGATATATTCACAGTCATATTTTAGCTCTCGTGGATTTGTTTTAATTGTCTTTAGCTTCAATTTGAACTTACATATGAGCAGTTGATGGTCTGTTCCACAATCAGCCCCTGGCCTTGTTTAGGCTAAAGATACTGTGGTTCTCCATCACCTCTTGCCTCAGTTGCAGTCAATCTGATGCCTTTGTACTCCATCTGGCAGTCCGTGTGTATAGCCACCATGTGTGTTGTTGAAAAAAGGTATTTGCAATGAATAAGTCGTTGGTCTTGTAAAATTCTAACATGTGATCTCTAGCGTTATTTCTATCACCAAGGCCAAATTTTCTAACTACTGGTGATTCTTCTTTGTTTCCAACTTTTGCGTTCTTATCACCAGTGATAACCAGCACATCTTGATTGTTTTTGTATAGCTGCTTATTGTTTATTTCTGAATAGTTTCTAAATTTTTACTTGACCTTTGCTCAGGTTTTCTTCTTTCTCTTTTCTCTTTGGGGGATACCCCAGTTCTGAAATTGAGGGTTCAAAACAAATTCATATAGAATGTTGTTGTTGTTGTTGTTATGTGCCGTCCAGTCGGCCCCTACTCATAGTGACCCCTCTTTGGGTTTCCAAGGCAGTATCACTACGGAAATAGGATTGCCCAACCTTCCTTCCGAGGAGTGGCTGGTGGGTTTGAACCGCCAGCCTTCTGGTTAGCAGTCAAGTGCTTTAGCCACTATGCTACCAGAGCTTCTTCATATAGAATAGTTTAATACTATTTCAATTATATATTTCCTTCAGTACAGTATTCCACTAAAGCAAATAATACTACAATCAATATTTTATCCCTGAAATCCACCACATTTCATGGTAGATGCTTAGTAAATTTTATTGAAGGGATCAATGGACCCTATAATTTCCCAGTCACAGTGAGTTTAGTTTGGTTTGGACTTTTTTGTAGTGGTTCAGTGTTAGAATTCTCTCCTTCAATAAGGGAGACCCAGGTTCAATTCCTGCCAGTGAACCTCAAGTGCAGCTACCACCTGTCTGTCAGTGGAGATTTGCCTGTTGTTGTGATGCTGAACATGATGCTGTAGAGCTTTCAGACTAAGACAGACTAGGAAGAATATTCTGGCAATCTGTTTACAAAAAGTCAGCCAATGAAAAATCTATGGACCACAGCAGTTCAATCCCACTGTGCATGAGTTCACCTGGAGTTGGGGCAACTCCCTGGCAATTAACAACACACTTCATCTTTCTATATATTTTTCGACATCTAAGAAAATAATGTGGAAGCTCTATCACTGATGGAGATTTTTTGAGAGTCTTATAACCCCATATCCTTGAAAGCTGCCTACAGCTGTAGTACCTATTATACAGACATGCTAGGAAAATGCACTTTTTAGTACTTTAATAGGGCCTTTGACTTCTTAATGACATTGGTTATCTTTCAAATCAGGGCTGATTTCTTTCCATCCTTCAGGTCTTAACTTAGATACCACTGAGTCAAGGATCCCTTTCAGCCCATACCCTCTGAAGTCATTTTCATACTATCAGTCTCCATTTCAGACTTGCATTTTTATGTTCTCCAAATAGCCACTTGCTCCTTTACATCTACCACATTGTCTTGGCAGTAGAGTGGGGGAAATGCAACAACTGGCCACTAAACTGTGAGGAGGTGTATTTTTTGAGTCACTTCTGGACTGAGGAGGTTAAAAGTTGGTGTGCCTCCCCACATCCTTTCTTATTACAGTGGCCTTGGAAGCTGGCTAGTACTGGTGGTTGTAAACTACAAGAAGAAGGAAGACTGTGGAGTTCTTAGTACATGAATAAGAAATAAAAATGTATTTTTAAGCCACTGAGTTTCAGATTTTACTTGTTTAACCATACCATAGTCTGTCTTGGAAGAAGTACAGCTTGAATGTTCCTTAGAAGCAAGAATGGCCAGACTTTGTCTCACATACTTTGGTCAAGCCACCAGTCCCTGGAGAAGGATATCATACTAGGTAGAGAGTCAGTGAAAAGGAGAAATACCTTCAATGTGATGGATATACAAAGTGGCTGTGATGATGGGCTCAAGAATAGCAAGGATTGTGAGGATGGTGCAGGGCTAGGCATTGTTTTGTTCTATTGTATACAGAGTCATTGTGAGTTGGAGCTGACTTGATGGTACCTAACAACAACATAGTCTGTCATATCCTAAATAATCCAGCTTTAATCATAAGCTTAAATTATTTATTTATTGAGGGTTTATTTGTTTATTGCTTGCTTAGGTCACTAGATCATAAATTTCATGCAGGCTGTAATCATGTATTTCTTTTTCACTGTTGCATTCTCATTTCTTATATGTGATTGGTAATCAGTACTTCTTGTTAACTCTCACTGCCGTCGAGTCGATTTCAACTCATGGTGACCTGTCCTTGGGTTTCTGAGGTGGTATCTCTACAGAAGTAGATTGCCCAGTCTTCCTTCTGAGGAGTGGATGATGAGTTTGAACCGCCAACCTTCTGGTTAGCAGTCAAATGCCTTAGGCACTATGCCACCAGAGCTAAGTTGTTGTTGTTGTTGTTATTTGCCATAGAGTTGGCCCCAACTCATAGTGACCCCTCCTTGGGTTTCCGAGGCAGTATCACTGCGGAAGTAGGCTACCCAACCTTCCTTCCAAGGAGTGGCTGGTGGGTTTGAACCGCCAGCCTTCTGGTTAGCAGTCAAGTGCCTTAGGCACTATGCTACCAGAGCTAAGTTAGTTGCCTTCAAATTGGCTCTGACTCATGGAGACCCCATGTGTGCAGAATAGAACTGCTCCATAGAGTTTTCAAAGCCATGACCTTTCAGAAGCAGATCTCCATCCCTGTCTCCTGAGGAACCTCTGGTTGTCTTTGAGTCCTTAACTGTTTGCAACACTCAGGGACTCCCAAATACTACTTAGTAGATATGAATAAACTAATACATGAGTAAGTGGAACTGGGAAAATTGGAAATTGTCAAAAATGAAATGGAACACATAAAAATTGGTATTCTAGGCGTTACTGAGCTGAAATGGACCAATTTTGGCCATTTTTAATCAGGAACTATATGATCTACTATGCCAGAAATGACAAATTGAAGAGAAATGAGATGACATTCGTTGTCACAAAGAATGTTTCAAGATCTATCCTGAAGTACAGTGCTGTCAGTGATAGAAATAATACCCATATGCCTACAAGGAAAGCCAGTTAATGCTACTATTATTCCAATTTATGCAACAACCATCAAGAAAGGAGTGCATCAGGGTTGTATCTTTTCACCATATTCACTCAATCTATATGCAAATATTCCGAGAAGCTGGACTATATGACTATATGAAGAAGAATGTGGCATCAGGATTGGAGGAAGACTCTTTAACAACTTACAATGTGCAGACAACACAACTTTGCTTGCTGAAAGTGAGGCTGACTTGAAACACTGATGAGGATTGAAGACTGCAGTCTGCAGTATGAATTACACCTCAATAAGGAGAACAAAAATCCTTGTGATGGGACCAATAAGCAGCATCATTATAAATGGAGAAAAGATTGAAGTTGTCAAAGACTTTATAATACTTGGTTCTGCAATCAACACCAATGGAAGAAGCAGTCAGGATATCAGATGTTGTATGTTATTGTTGTTGTTGTTATTTGCCATCGAGTCGGCCCCGACTCATAGCGACCCCTCCTTGGGTTTCTGAGGCAGTATCACTACGGAAGTAGGATTGCCCAACGTTCCTTCCGAGGAGTGGCTGGTGGATTTGAACCACCAGCCTCCTAGATGTTGTATAGCATTGGGCAAATCTGCTGCAAAGGACCTCTTTCACGTGCTTAAGAGCAAAGATTTTTCCTCGAAGACTAAGGTGTGCTTGGCCCAAGCCATGGTATTTTCAGTTGCTTCATATGCATGTGAGAGTTGGACAATGAAAAAGGAAGACCGACAAAGAGTTGATGCTTTTGAGTTGTGGTGTTGGCGAACAAAGTTGAAAGTACCATGGACTGCTAAAAGAACTAACAAATCCATCCTGGACGAAGTGCAGCCGGAATGGTCCTTGGAAGCAAGAATTGTCAAACTTCATCTCACCTATTTTGGTCATGTTGTAAGAAGGGACCATTCCCTGGAGAAGGATATCATGCTTGGCAAAGTGGAGGGACAATGAAAAACGGGAAGGCCCTTAACAAGATGGACTGACACAGTGGCTGCAATGATGGGCTCAGGTATAGCAAGGATCATGGGGCTGGCACAGGACTGGACAGTGTTTTGGTCTGCTGTACATAGGGTCGCTATGACTTGGAGATAACCCGACAGCACCTAATAACAACAATGTGAAACTTACATGTAAGATTCTACCCAAGCAAATGTCACAAGGTCTTTGTCTTCTCTTCCTAAATCCAAGATTTCCTTGAGCCTTTGTGGTTTCTCATATAGTGAGAGGACATATAGAGTGATAAACTCAAGGGAAAGAAAGAAAATGTCTTCTAAGAACCTTGAGCACTGCTCATCTAACCTGGCCACTGAATCTCTCCTTTCTGATGGACAATAACTGTTTTATCAACAGACACTTGGAAGATAAAATGGAACAAAAGCACAATGGAAACAATTTTAAAAGCAGATGATTTGAAAAGAAAAAAAAAAATATATTTTTAAAATTTTTATTGTGATTTGGGTGAAAGTTTACAGAGCAAATTCATGTAGCAGTTCATACATATTTTGTTTCATGATGTTGACTTCAATTCCCCACAGTGTAACAGTTCTCTTCCCACTTCCTCCCCATAGTTACCTTTTCCCTCTAGTGCACTCCCGCCACCTGAGCTGTCTCCCTGTGGAAACACTGCCCTTCTGTTCTCCCACAATTGATTGCTCTAAGGAGTGTATCTACCTGATGTAAATGTTCACCCTAATGCCTGTTTGTTGTTTGGCTGGAAGCCACGGGAGTGAGTTCAGTTCCAGACCTGAAGGGTAACTAGGGGCCATAGTCTTGGGGGTCTCACCAGGCTGTCTCAGACAATTAAACTTGATCTTTCTTTTCTTTCCTTCTTCTTCTTCTTCTTCTTTTTTTTTTTTTTAAATGATTTTGAGTTTTGTTACACATTGTTTTCCCACTCTATCCAGGATCTCCTGCACTGACCCCTTTCTGAGTGGTTGATAGTGGTAGCCTGGCACCATCTAGTTTTTCCTGTCTCATGGTCATGCAAGTTGAGGTTCACATGGTCTACTGGTCCCTTGGACTAATTGTTTCCATGCATCTTTTGTTTTCTTCATTGTTCTTTGCTCTGAACAAGGGAGACCCATTGTTGCATCTAGATGGCTACTTGCACCTAGATTTTAAGACCCCGGGATCTACTCACCAAAATAGGATGTAGAACAACATTTTGTGTAGTATACTATGCCAGTTGAGCTTAATGCGACCATGGTCCTGAGCCAACAGGTCCAACTATTCTCTCCCTGAGGGTGGTTGGATATGGCCAAGAAGTTGCCAAAACTTTGCCCCTTGTTAGCTTTATTATATATTTGGACATTCTTACAGTACATATGAGTCGGGGCCGACTCGACAGCAAATAACAACAACAGTACATATAGATACGTATATAGAAGTATCATATGCCAACCTTATATGTGGTCATGAGTATATTCCCTTTTGCCTAGACATACCTGATCATTCAGCCAAAAAAAAAAAAAAAAGAAAAATCCTCATTGCCATTGAGTCAATTCTGATCGTAGCAACCCTCATTGGGTTCCAGATCTGTAAGTCTTTATAGAGCAGACTTGCCTCATCTTTCTTCTACAGAATATCTGGTGGGTTTGAACCACTGACTTTTTGGTTAGTAGCCAAATCCCATACCACTACACCACCAGAGCTCCTAAAAACTATTTTAAGAGAGAAGTGAATTTAAAAATTTTATATTGAAGAGAGTTTAATACCACTCTCAGCCTTGTGATCCTTGCATATATCAGGCCATATTGGAGCTTCATCTAGAGCTTGAAGTGCTTACTAACCCAATAGATTTGATTTAGCCACTGAAATTTATCAAATCAATACAACAACAACAACAAAACCGAAAAACCAAAGATGTTGCTATCAAGTTGATTTTGACTCATGGTGAATCCTGTGTGTTACAAAGTAGAACTTTTCCATACACATTTCATGGCTGTAATCTTTATGAAAGCAGATCACCAGGCCCTTCTCTGCAGTACTATTGGGTGAGTTGAGCTGCCAATCTTTAGGTTAGTTGACGAGTACAAACACTTTTTGCCACCCAAAGCCTTTTATGTCATACAAAAACTTGTGTGTGAATGATCATAAAAGTTTTATTTGTAGTGGATGAGAAGTAGAAACAACTCAAATGTTTCTCAGCAGGTCAATGGATAAATAAACTGTGGTACATCTGTATAATGGAATACTATTCAGCATTAAAAAGAAGTGAATTAATGGTACATGCTATAGCATTGGGAGCTCTGGTAGCATGCCTAAGGCACTTGACTGCTAACCAGAAGGCTGGCAGTTCAAACCCCCTACCCACTCCTCGGAAGGAAGGTTGGGCAATCTACTTCTGTAGTGATACCGCCTCAGCAAACCAAGGAGGGGTTGCTATGAGTCGGGTCTGACTCGACAGCACATAACAACATAACATGGATGAATCTCAAAATAATTACACTGAGCAAGTGTCTAGACAAATAAGAGTGCATGCTCTGTGAGTCCATTTATATAAAATTCTATGAAATTCAAACTAATACCATAGTGACGGAGAGCAGATCGGTAGTTACAGGTGGTTGGGGGTTAGGGGACAGGAAAATGAGGGAACAAAGGAGTTACAAAGGGACATGAGGGAACTTTTCAGGGTGATGGATATTTTAATTACCTTGATTATGGTGATGGTTTCATATATCAAAACTTACCATGTTGTACACTTTAAATATGCATAATCTGTTACACTAAAATGTTATTCAATAAAACTGTAGTAAAAGCCTCATACCTTTAAGGAATACAAATGTTGTTGTTGTTGTTATGTGCCGTCGAGTCGGCCCCGACTCGTAGTGACCCCTCCTTGGGTTTCCGAGGCAGTATCACTACGTAAGTAGATTGCCCCATCATCCTTCCGAGGAGTGGCTGGTGGGTTTGCACTGCCAGCCTTCTGGTTAGCAGTCAAGTGCTTTAGCCACTATGCTACCAGAGCTCCTAAGGAATACAAATAGATACAATAAAACAATCTGATGGGAATGAAGGGAGTTATAGGCATAGTATTCAGGATGAAGTTCCTGGGGCAGCAAAGGGGATAAGTTAATGACCGAACTATGTAGTTAAATACAGATTATTGTCAAGGCTATAACTTTTATTTTGGGTGGCAGATTTGCATACGCTCAATATATTATTACAAATAACTAATAAATTAAAACTGGTTTGTATTTGAACCTATACTGAAAATGTGTCATAAGCCATGAATTGTGATTAATCCAATTTATGCATTTGAGGTTAATTCAAAGGAAAAATAAATCAAAACAGACTTTGTTGTTGTTGTTGTTATGTGCCGTTGAGTCGGACCCGACTCATAGCGACCCCTCCTTGGGTTGCCGAGGCAGTATCACTACAGAAGTAGATTGCCCCATCTTCCTTCTGAGGAGTGGCTGGTGGGTTTGAACCGCCAGCCCCCTGGTTAGCAGTCAA
>NW_006922092.1:745329-752756 GCF_000298275.1 Orycteropus afer afer | reverse complement strand
TACTTCTGTAGTGATACTGCCTCGGAAACCCAAGGAGGGGTCGCTATGAGTCGGGGCCGACTCGACGGCACATAACAACAACAACAACAACATGGGCTACAGATAAGACACCATCTTCCCAAGTCTCTGAATATTTTTTAATATTAAATATTTTTATAAAAGCATTTAAAATAATCGTAAATGCAAGCCATAGGGGCTATAGAGTGACCGAAGTGCAGTGGGGGAAATTTATGTAAAAGAGCACTTAACATGGGTGATCAATGCATATAAATTTCACATAGAAACATAAATATTGAACTATAGGTCATGATCCAAAAAACCAAACTCACTGCCATCAAGTCTGATCCAATTCATAGCGACCCCTTGTTGGGTTTTCGAGGCAGTATCACACGAAAGTAGATTGCCCAAAGTTCCTTCTGAGGAGTGGCTGGTGGATTTCAACTGCCAGCCTTCTGGTTAGTAGTCAAATGCCTTGGGCACTATGCCACCAGAACTCCCATAGGTAATGATAATTATGCTGAATTTTTAGGGGTCATAAGACAGAAGAAAGGTGTAGTAATCCTACATAGGGGCTTTAGGGTATTATCCTTCCCAAAGGAGGTAACATCTGTGCTGAGGCCTCAGTTTTAGTTAATGCATAGATTTAAGGGAAAGATGGTCTTTTTGGTCAAAGGAAACATCATATGCAAAGTTTTATAATGAAAAAGCAGAGTTGACTCAGAGAAAAAGGAAAAGTTCAGGAATTTCAGAATTATTGGCAAAAAACAAGACTAAAGCATAAGTGGTGACCAGCTGATAAATAGTCTTATGTACCATTTAGGAATTTGGACATTATGTTTTAGGAGGTGGAAGAGGTATGCAGAGGAGTGACACAATCAGTTCAGCTCTTTAGGACATGAGAAAACAACAGAAATTTTAATGAATAATGAAAAACTTCTGTTTATAAATGACAAGGAAATAAAGGAAGCATCTTAATTTGGCTAGGAAACAATGTGGTGATAATATGATCTAATTCTTTGATTCTTTTAAAAACAAGCCAACAAAGAAAGTTAGTATGAAAAGTATCAATACTCAGAAAGTAGATTATGCCATAAACATGTATGAAGTGGCCATAGGCTCACAAGTGATGCAGAATAACTAAATAGATGAGAAATTTGCCACTCACAACGGTAGACACTGAGGATGAAATGGAGATTAAGCTGAGGCAAAGTGTTCCACTGTTAAAATCAAATATTGGTGATCATTTCCTTAGCTTTAGAAAAAGTTAAAATAGGAAAAGTATGATCCTCAAATTTAAATTATTCTTTTATACTTTTCCTTAAACTATTGTCTACCAGTGGCTGTACCAAATGTAGTACAAAATGGGATCTGACAACCATTCTTTTTTTATTGAGCACCTATCATGTGTACTTTTCTGATGCTAAGACAGAAGAGTGGAAAATACAGATGATAATCAAATAAACAAAATGTATTATGAGTCTGATGGTGGTAAGTATGGTCTATAGAAAAAAAAAAGCAAAGGAGAGAAATAAAGAGTGCTGGGTGAGTTATAATATAAAGTAGTGTGGTTTGGAAGGTCCCATCATGAAGGTGATTTTGAACAAAGGCTGGACATAGGTGAAAGAACAAGGTATTTAAAGGAAGAATGTTCTAAGTAGAAGGACCAGCAAGGCAAAGACCCTTGGATGAGATTATGTCTGGTATGTTAGAGGCTCATCAAAAAGGACTATGTGTTGGAGTTGAATAAACTAAAGGTAGGGTAGTGGGGAGTGAGGACACAGAGATGTTGGAAGTCCAGTTGTGTAGAGCCCTATAGGCCATTATGTGAATTTTGGATTTTACACTGAAGCAAAATATAAAATAAAACAGAGTTTTGAGCACAAGAGTGACATGGTCTGATTTATATTTTGAAAGGATCACTCTGGCTTCTGAACTGACAATTGATTATAGGGAAATAATGGAAGAGCAGGGAGATCAGTTAAGAAGCTACTGTAGTAATCCAGGCAAAGATAATAGCATTTGGACCAGGAAGAAATGGTCTTATTCTGGAGGTAAAGCCAGTAAGATTTAGTTATAGATTTGAGCATGAGAGAAAGAGAAGAATCATGCATGACACTAAAGTTGAGGGCTGAGCAACTGAAAGAATGGAGTTGCCATTCACTGAAATGAGAAGCCTCTGGAAGGTGCAAGTTTTGGGAAGAGAACCAGTAGTTTGTTATTGGACATGATAAATTTAACATACACAAGTAAAAATGTTGAATAGGCAGTTGGAAATATGGGTCTGGAGTTCAGGAAAGATGTAAATTTGAGAGTCTTCAGCTTATTTGGAGCTATGGAACTGGATACAAGTGAACAGCAGAAAAGGTGGGAGCACTGATTCCTTTGAAGTCCAACATTTAGAGGTAGCAAAAAAGACTGAGAAGGAGTAATTGATAAGGCAAGAAGAAAACCAAGAAGTGGGTGTATGTGCAAGGGATACTGGGGAATAGTCAGGTCAGGCAAGATGAGTTCTGGGACTGACCATCAGATTGAACCACAGGGAGATCCCTGGCAACTTTGACAAAAGCCGTGTCAGTGAATAGGGATGGAAAGCCTAGCTGAAATGATACAATGAAAGAATGTGAGGTGAAGAACTGCAGCCAGTGAGGACAGACAGCTTATTCTAGAAGTTTTGCTAGAATAAAGAGTGGAGAAATGTAGTGATGCCTGGAAGAGAGAGAAAGTGGAGACAAGAGAGAAAAGGTTTCTATTGTTGTTTTTATATTTTTATTTTTACAAATTGACAAATTATACCATGACGTATGATGACAGAGTGTTGATCGAAAAGATCTTGTAGAGAGGAAAATATTGATGATGCAGGTGAGAGAAGGGACATTTAGTGGAGGGATATCTTTGTAAGCAAGAGGGGATGGAATCTAATGCATAAGTAGAAGAATTGTCTTAGATTAGAGCAAAAAAATATGTATTTACTCTTTTATAAGTTAGAAGAGTCATTACATCATTCTGTTGCTCAAGCACCACAACTGCCCAAGGATCATTCTTTTAAGATTTCAACGTAAGCTGGGTTAAATTTCAGATAATTAGTTGTTTTATTGTTTGGGTTAGATTGCCAAACATCATGATATGACACAGCTTTCATTCCACCGAGCTGGAAGTGAACAGTGTGTGTTGATTGTGGTTCTGTTTTTCTGCCCAGGAAACACAAAAGGTGAACACAAATGCCTTTCATCAGCTCCCAAACTAATTCTGTGACTTTGGAGAGGAAATTGAAAATACTTTGAGTGGGTTCAGAGCATGGAAATGAAAGTGCTAATTTCCTTGGTCCTTTTGATTATACCTCTGTGGGTTCCTACCTCTCTGGATTGAGAAAACCAGAGTTCTAGTTGCTACTTCGGAAGGAAAGTTGGGCAATCTACTTCTGTAGTGATACCATGTCAGAAAGCCAAGGAGTTGTTGTTATGAGTCGGTCCGACTTGATGGCACATCACAACAACAACACATCAGTTGCTGCTTTGGAATTACCAAGAAGAGAGGCTTGGGGCAACAAGACCATTTGTATTTCTGGGCTTCTCAGCCTTACCTGGATTTCTGTTATAAATAAATCAGGCGAGAAGATCTCTACATACCCATTCAGACTTAATTCCAGTGCACCTATAAACCTAACAAAGGCAGACTAAAACTTAGAGGTTTTTACGGAAAAAAGGAAACCCTTTCTTCTGAAAAGCATCTGATCTTTCTTTGTAGAAATTCTTTTAAACAATCTAGTTATGTGTTGCTCTCTGATCCTTTCCATTTATTTACAAGTTATATTTGTTATATTTACCTAGAGTCCAATTTGTATATAATTCCGTGCTAACACTAGGGAAAAAAAACAAAAACAAAAACAAAACACTGCCATCGAGTTGATTCTGACTCATAGGAACCCCCATTGTGTTTCCAAGGTGGTAAACCTTTATGGATGTGGATTGCCCCATCTTCCTTCCACGGAGCAGCTGGTAGGTTTGAACTGCCAACCTTTTGCTTAGCAGTCCTATGCCTTAGGCACTGCACCACCAGAACTCCTTAGGGGGAAAAGATAGTTACAAAATAATTTTAGCCTAAATCACTGTCCCTGAGAAATTCAGAAGCAAGGTCTCCAAAACCCAGCATCATTGTTTTCCCCTTGTGTGTTTAAGAGAAGCACATTAGAATAGACATGTTCACTTATCTGGATGAATTCCTCTATGAAGTGTATACTGCTCTGTGACCAATACTGTATATGTGACAGAAGTTACTGTGTATGTTGTTGTTACATGCCGTCAAGTCAGACCCGACTCATAGCAACCCCTCCTGGGGTTTCCTAGGCGGTATCACTACAGAAGTAGATTGCCCAATCTTTCTTTTGAGGAGTGGCTGGTGGGTTTGAACCGCCAGCCTTCTGTTTAGCAGTCAGGTGCCTTAGGCACTACACTACCAGAGCTCTTGTTACTGTATATAGTGCCTAGGAAACTGACAATACTTCATAAACCAGGGTCTTTACAACACTAACTGTGAAGAATAAGGCACTTTTAGGATACCTGTGTACTCTTGACATCATTCTAGGGAATCATGTAGGGCAACAGTTAGAATTCTTTGCAGTATGTAATTTGCAAGTCCCTTATTATTAGTATTATTATTTACACCCTGTGAAGTAAGGCTGTCTGAAGATATGCTGGGCAGTTCCTGTGGCTGTAGGAGGGAGAGGTTAAGGAAGGGTAGAGAACCAAATACACCTCTTCATAGCCTAGAGAACACCTCCCAATCCACCTCCAAACTCACTGTATTCTTAAATTTGGGGGTGGAGTAGCATTCTGAGATTGAAGTTGCTTCCCATTTTTTTCTTGTCCTCTCACCTCTTGATTATGAAACAACTGTTAAATGATATTGGGTAAATGGTAGCTGTAGCTGATGCCATCGAGTCAGATCCAACTCATAGCAACCCCTCCTTGGGTTTTAAGCCATAAGAGTTCTATAGCTAAATGATTTGATTAGGCAGATACTTATTCCATTAGAAGAATATAAACCTCCCTGCCATTGAGTCAGCCCCGACTCATAGCGATCCCTCCTTAGGTTTCCATGGCAGTATCATTACAGAAGTAGATTGCCCAACCTTCCTTCCGAGGAGTGGCTGGTGGGTTTGGACCATCAGCCTTCTGGTTAGCAGTCAAGTGCCATAGGCACTATGCCACCAGAAGAATATAAGTAGACACTTATTCCATTAGAAGAATATAAGCTCCACAGGGCAGAAATTTTGTCTGTTTGGTTCACCAATTTTTCCACAACCTCTGTAACAGTACCAGGCATATAGTAGATACTCAGTAAATATTTGTTTAGTGAAATAATGAATGAATTGTCAAGGGTCTTACATGCATGTTCAGGGAGTACACTTTAACTATTAGTATAAAGCTTGGCCTGAAATTTCTGACTTTGTTAAGTCCTGGAAAAAAGAAATACATAAAAAACAAATAAACATGAATATTTTACATTACATTTATATTGGAAAAGGTAATAGTATCAGATATCCAATAATATACATGTAAAAATATACACAAAAGATTTTAATGAAAAACATCTTTGTTTTTCTTTATGTTTTTAAAAGATGGAAGTCAGAAGTACAGAAGGATGAGACATCTTTTCTTTATGGTAGCCTGTTCTAATTTTCCCAAGTGTGTACAGTAATTTTGTTTCTTCATCTATAAATCAGGGCACTAGTCATTTATTCAGTAGATATTTGTTAAGTGCCTTCCATGTCCCAATCATGTTCTTGGGGTTAGTAATACATCAGGGAACAAAACAGACAAAAATTTCTGTAAAAAGAGTTTACATTGTAGCAGGAAGAGAGACAATTAAAAATAATCAGAATAAACAAATAACTATATTTATTGGAAGTTGCTATGCTATGAGAAAAAAGTAAAAAGTAGAGCAGAGTAAAGAGATTAGGACTTTCATGGGGCAGGTATCAGGTTTTACTTTTGTTACTTCTCTCAACATTTTATTATAAAAGGTTTGAAACATACAGAAAACTTCTTGATTATGAAACAACTGTTAAATGATATTGGGTAAATAACATAGATTCAACAATTATCGACATTTTGTTACCTTTGCTTTATCATATATCTAGGCATCTATTCATCAATCAATCTATCTTATTTTTGAGGTATTTGACAGTAGTTTGTAGATACAAGAACACTTTACACACCCCTTGAACTACCACTCGTCTGTCATTTTGTCGTATTGTGGTGGCTTGTGTATTGCCGTGAGACTGGAGGCTATGCCACCAGTATTTCAAATACCAGCAAGTATTTGAAAGTACCATGGACTGCCGGAAGATCTAACAAATCTGTCCTGGAGGAAGTGCAGCCGGAATGCTTCTTGGAAGCGAAAATAGCCAGACTTCGTCTCACCTACTTTTGTCATGTTGTCAGAAGGGACTATTCCCTGGAGAAAGATATCATGCTTGGTAGAGTGGAGGGTCAGTGAAAACAGGGAAGGCCCTTAACCAGTTGGATTGACACAATGGGTGCAACAATGGGCTCAAGTATAGCAAGGATTGTGAGGATGATGTACAACTGGGTAGTGTTTTGTTCTGTTGTACTTTGGGTCTCTATGAGTTGGAGCTGACTCAACAGCACCTAACAACAAACCCATAAAAGTTCAGCATGTGTAACATTAACTGTATTTCAATGTTTGTTATTGTTGTTACGTGCCATCGAGTTGGACCTGACTTATAGCGACCCCTCCTTGGGTTTCCTAGGTGGTATCACTATGGAAGTAGATTGCCCAAACTTCATATTGAAATATGCATGTCATAAGTGTTCTAGTCCACATATTTTGGAACATGCAAACTGCCATGTAACCTAAACCAAAACACAACAGCAACAACAAACCAAAAAACAGTTGCTGCTGAGTCAGATCTGACTCATGGTATGTCAGAATGGAACTGTGCTCCATAAGATTTTCAATTGCTGATTTTTCAGAAATAGATTGACAGGACTTTCTTCCATGGTCTGTCTGATGGATTTGAACCTCCAGCTTTTCAGTTAACAGCCAAGCATTTTAACCATTTGCACCACCCAGGGACATGTAACCTTAAGCACCTGTAGAAGTAGAGAAGATTTTCATTAACTGAGAGACTTTCCTCATGCCCCTCACCAGTCAACCCTTGTCCCTACCCTTTACCCTTCATCCTTAGGCAACCACTGGTTGGATCTTTTTTATGTGCATGTTGGACATTTGAATACCTTCCTTGGTAATGCACCTACTTAAATATTTAGATAATTTCTAAAAATTGAATTATCTTTAATTATTGAGTTTTGAGAGTTCTTTATATATTCTGGATATAAGTCTGTTTTGGCCCTCTAGTGCTGCTCTAACAGAAAATACCACAAGTGGATGGCTTTAAACACAGC
>NW_006922092.1:727240-744304 GCF_000298275.1 Orycteropus afer afer | reverse complement strand
ATACTGCCTCAGAAACCCAAGGAGGGGTCGCTATGAGTCAGGGCTGACTCGACGGCACATAACAACAACAACAAGAAGCATTTCCAATAAAGCATTGAATAGAAGTGATGGAAGTCTACATTGTTAGTTTCTTCCTGATGTTTGGGGCAAAGGTGTAGGTGTTTTGAAAATATCTTTATCAAATTGAAGACTTCAAACTTTACCTTTGGTGAGCTTCAGTTGTAATCTCTGTTCACTTCTTCTAGCCTTACATGAATTTCTTGATGTTTTTTTTTCCTGTGTGTATAATTCAGGGGTCAGCCATAGACTTGGGTGG
The DNA here is from genome assembly GCF_000298275.1 of Orycteropus afer afer. NCBI lineage: Eukaryota > Metazoa > Chordata > Mammalia > Tubulidentata > Orycteropodidae > Orycteropus > Orycteropus afer. The sequence goes on along the minus strand of NW_006922092.1, from coordinate 743,988 downwards.
AATTCATATATATGTTTTAGGCCTCTCAACCTTTCTGTGACTTTTTACTTTCCTAGAGAAAAACAAATCAAACAAATAAAAAATCAGTTACCATCGAGTAGATTACACCTCATGGTGAACCCGTCTATATCAGAGTGAAACTGTGCTCCTCCAGAGGGTTTTCAATGACTGTTTTAGAAGTAGATCATTAGGTCTTTCTTCCAAGGTTCCTCTGAGTGGATTTGAACCACCAACCTTTTGATTAGTAACTGAGCATCTTTTGTGCTACCCAGGGACTCTTTTCTTGGACATCCCCCCTCAATTTCAAGTTGCTGTAGTAGCCTCAAACTTTATCCTTTGAATCCTTAATTCTTTCATTATCTGTGGGGCATATAGTGCTCACCTACATTTTCTGCCTGGGGTTGGTAGGAATCTGCTATCCTACTTTTAGTGTGTGCTTCCATGTCATGGGGTCCTGTAAAACTGTGTGTGAATCTGAAGAAACGGGCCTCACCCACCAACCCTAGTACAAGAGACACCTTGAAGCATGTGTATCCTACTAATTGCATCAAAATCCATACTACCTCAAAAAAAATTCATAATTTCAGCAAAAAATTCAAAGCAGAAAATAATTCATCTTGAAAGGGTCTAAGCCAGTAAGGCTGCAGATTTCTATCTGAATTCTAGCTGTCCATGGTTATAAAAGCCTCCAAAATACTCAAACTTATCCACTGCCATTCCTTTCTTCCAAATGTCCTCTCAACTTCCAAAATCTGCCTGCTTTTGGTACTGTTCAATGTTTCCATTTTTTTTTTCTAAATAAATTTACAGATATTTCCTATGAGAAGTTTGGTCCAATATGACTTACTTCACCATTACCAGAAGTGGAAGTGGAACTTAGAATTTTAAATAGTGTGGTCTGAATAGTCCTTACTGAGAATGTGACATTTAAGGAAAGATTTGAAAAGGAAAGGATTTAGCTAAGGTGAATTTTGTTGTTGTTTTTTGAAAAGCCGTCTAAATAGAAAAGCTTAAGCCAAGGTGAGAGCATGCTTGATGTGTCTGGGGGACAGCAAGGAGAGCAGTGTAATGTCAATAAAATGAAAATAGGAAAGAGTAACCAGTAATGACGTTAGAGAGAGAAACAGAATTCCAAAGCAGTGCAGACAGATTGTGTAGGTCTTGCTTACCATTGTAAGGAAATGGAGAGCATTATGGGGTTTTGAGAGAAAAGTGATGTGATCAGGAATACTTTTAAAAACATAGCTCTTGTCATAGTTCTTTTGCAGAACCAAAGGATTTTCCATTGTTGAATGTGAGAGAAAGGAGTTCAGGATGACTTCAAGTTTTATGGCCTAAGTAGCACAGCTGAATGAATTGCTATTGATTACAATGGAGAAGACTGTGGGTAAATCAATTTAATAAGGCAAAGTCTGTGTCCTAAAAGGATGACACTGATAAGTGAGAGATATGATTAAATAACTAATATGATCAACTAAGGGAATGCTAAGTTCTTTTTATAGTAGTTCCAAAAAAAGTTCTAGGGGAGAAAGAAGAGGAAAAAGTATTGTATCAGTTTGGGATGAAGGAACAGGTAGCATTTGATCAATGTATTGGAAAAAAATGAATAGGATGTGAGCTGCTAAAATGGCTAAGACACTTGACTGCTAACCAGACGGCTGGCAGTTCAAACCCACCAGCCACTCCTCGGAAGGAAGGTTGGGCAATCCTGCTTCCGTAGTGATACTGCCTCGGAAACCCAAGGAGGGGTCTCTATGAGTCGGGGCCGACTCGACGGCACATAACAACAACAACAACAAAATGGGGAGGAAGGGCATTATTAATGGAAAAATCATCATGAATAATAGCATGGAAATGCAAAAGTTAATACTAAGTGTTTGTGGACTGGGACACAGTCCTGTTTGACAAGAGTGAAGGGTATGTGATGGTGATAGTTGGAAAAGGGATGGAGCACTGTGAGAGGAGAGGCGACAATAGGAAAAGGATATAATCAGGCTAAAATAAGACCTTACTTGCTATGCTCATGAACTTCCACCTATTCAACAAGTTATAAGGGAGGTGGAAGGGAGTACTTTTAAATAGTGATGTTATAAAAATCTGCAGGTGGAAAATAAACCTGTAATTTGTTCATTATTTTTTTCTGTTCATTATCCAAAGTCAATTCATATAAATAAACTACAAACTGTATATTCAGTTTATATAGTAATATAATTGTAGTTCAGTATATATAGCTCTTTTACAGTGTGGTCCCTCAAGGCATTCTCTGAACTGTTCTATTGTACTATTACATTCTTAATTTCATGATTCTTTTTTTTCATTCTGGCATAGTTTAATGACATCTCATGATCTTAAATAGAGTGAAAAAATAAACAAACTAAATAATGCCAGTTTCCCCATCCATTTGGGTAGGATATTAAGTCATTAGTTGTTTGCCAAAGTATTGTATGAATCAAAAATACTTTATAACCATTATGAGAAAGTAGATGCTATTGAGTCTCATGATCAGTTTTTCTTTTCAAGTTGCCTCAGGGTGAAACTTCTGGAGACTTTTAGTAGCAGTCAGTCAAAAGCATGAAATGTACTGATTTCTTCCTCTGTATTAGAGCTTTAGGAGCTCTGGTGGCATAGTGCCTAAGGCATTTAACTGCTAACCAGAAGTCTGGCAGTTCAAACCCACCAACCACTCCTTGGAAGGAAGGTTGGGCAATCTACTTCTGTAGTGATACCACCTTGGAAACCCAAGGATGGGACACTATGAGTTAGGTTTGAGTCGATTGCAGTGTGTTGTGTTTTGTTATTGTATTAGACCTTTAATTCTAAAGTACTTGGGTTTGTGGAAGGCTGTGGTTACAGTGGGAGCCCTAACTCCATTTTGAATCTTGACATAAAAGTTCAGATGCCAGTTGAGTTCTTTCTGACTTTCAGCATTGTGGCTATGCATAGACAAGTTCCAGGACAAACCTGGGCAGGAGCAGTTTGCATTCAGGAAGAGTGTGGTTGAAAGTAGGTTATGCTCAAACAAAGAACTAGGGAACTTGCCTATGAGTGTCCTTTCCTAATTTAAATTAAGGTTGGGGTCCTGGTATTGTTTTCTAGCCATTTTGCGGCTAAGACTCCAGTTGCATGGTCATGAGTCATATCTGGACCACCACCTAGCCAGGTAGTCAAGGCCCAGAACCAATCCTGTAACCCTTTCCTATGTTGAGTTATGTATGTACTGAATCATGGTCACTTACCCACTTCTGTAGTCCTGCCTGCAACAGTGATGAATCAGTCTACCAGCAATCATGATTTTGTGATGATTCCCTTTATCATATATATTAACTCCATGGCCTTGAGTCAGTGGACTCCATTCAACTTTCTGTGCTGTGTACATGCTGATGGTTTCCCTCATTCTGGATGACTGCCTTTGTTTTGTCTTTCTCCTGTCCAAGTACTGTCCTGTAGGATTTCCAACACTGTGAATCTTTATGGAAGCATGCTGCCTCATCTTTCTCCTGTGGAGGGGCTGGTGGGTTCGAAACACCAACCTTTGGGTTAGCAGCCTAGTGCTTTAGCCACAGCACCACCATAGTTCCTTTGATGTTGTTATCAGGTGTCCTTGAGTCAGCTCCAACTTATAAACAACAGAGCAAAACACTGCCCAGTCCTGCAACATCCTCACAATCCTTGCTATGCTTGAGTCCATTGTTGCAGCTGCTGTGTCAATCTATGTCATTGAGAGTCTTACCCTTTTTCACTGATCCTCTACTTTACCAAGCATATCTTTCTCCAGCGAATAGTCCCACTGACAACATGACCAAAGGAGGTGAGAGGAGGTCTGGACATTCCTGCTACCAAGAAGCATTCCAGCTGCAGTTCTTCCAGGACAGATTTCTTCATTCTTTTGGCAGTCCATGGTATTTTCAGTATTCTTTGCCAAAACCACAATTCAAAGGCATCAGCTCTTCTTTGGTCTTCCTTATTCATTGCCCAGCTTTCACTTGCATATGACGTGATTGAAAATACCATGACTTGGATCAGGGACACCTTAGTCTTCAGAATGACATCTTTATTTCTTAGCACTTTAAACAAGTCTTTTGCAGCAAATTTGCCTAGTGAGATATGATGTCTGATTTCTTGACTGCTGCATGGGTGTTGATGTTGATTCACGTAAAATGAAATCCCTGACAACTTCAATCTTTTATCCATTTATTTTGATGTTGCTTATTGGTCCAGTTGTGAGGATTTTTTTTTTTTTTTTATGTTGAGGTGTAATCCATACTGCAGACTGTAGTCTTTAATCTTCATCACTAAGTACTTCAAGTCATCTTCACTTTCAGCAAGCAAGGTTGTGTCATCTGCATATTGCATGTTATTAATGAGTCTTCCTCTAATCCTGATGCCAAGTTCTTCTTCATGTAGTCCAAGTTATTGAATTATTTGCTCAGCGTATGGATTGAATAAGAATGGAGAAAGGATACAAGCCTGATGCACACCCTTCCTGATTTTAAACCATGCAATATCCCCTTGTTCTGTTTGAACAACAGCCTCTTGGTCTATGCACAGGTTCCTCATGAGCATAATAAGTGTTCTGGAATTCCCATTCTTTGCAATGTTATCCATAATTTGTTATGATCCACACAATTGAATGCCTTTGCATAGTGAAAACACAAGTAAAAATCTTTCTAGTATTCTTTGCTTTCAGCCAGGATCCATCTCACATCAGCAGTGATATACCTTGTTCCACATTCTCTTCAGAATCTGGCTTGAAGTTCTGACTGTTCCCTGTCTATGTACTGCTGAAACCATTTTTGAATAATCTTCAGCAAAATTTTACTAGGTTGTGAGATTAATGATATTGTTTGATAATTTCCACGTTCTGTGGGATCATCTTTCTTTGGAATGGGTACAAAATACGCTCCTATGTCCAGAGAAATCATATGAAGGTTTACTCAGCCAGAAGATCATAGAATGAATGCAATTACTGAAAGTGAAAAAGTATTGACTGGAGAGACATTACAAAGATCCTGTTTCTGTTTGAATATAATTAAAATTATTACTTTTATATTTCAAGGAGTTTGGTAGTCTGGAAAGAAAAAACTCTCTGCTGTTGACTTGGTTCTGACTCACAGTGACCCCTCCTTAGGTTTCTGAGGTGGTATCTCTGACAAGATTGCCCAGTCTTCCTTCTGAGGAGTGGCTAGTGGGTTTGAACCACCAGCCTTCTGGTTAGTAGTCAAATGCCTTAAGCACTATGCCACCAGAGTTCCAGGTGGTCAAATGATGGTAAATTGTATCTACTCAAAATAGAGTCACTTTTGGAATATAGGGAATCTAGAGTTCTGGTGGTGCAGTGTCAAAGGCATTTGACTACTAACCAGAAGTCTGGTGGGTCAAACCCACCAGCCACTCCTCGGAAGGAAGGTTGGGCAATCTATTTCTATAGAGATATCACCTTGGAAACCCAAGGTGGGGTCGCTGTGAATTGGGACTGACTTGACGACCGTGAGGCATGAGGCATGTCTCCTTGAATGCAATTTGAACTTAGTCTTTGATCATACTTCTAAAAATTATGTCTAAATAACATCAATTGTATAATGCACAAAAGAGTTTCATGTAACTGAAGTTGGACTAAACATGGATCCCTGCCTGGTGTGCAATCAGGCCAAAACAGTTTACACACTGAGTCATTAAGAGGAAAAAAAATTATTTATTGCAAAGTGGCAATGCAAGGAGACAGGGGCCAGTACCCAAATCTGATTCCACAAAGGAGATTGGGTTACAGGTTTTGTAAGTTTCAGGAGAGGGGGTTATACATATTCATAAAAACTTCAGGAATTTGGGCGTGAATTAGCTGAGGATTGGCTGAAACTTCCTTCACTTTGGTATAAAGGGACAGTGGTGTTTTTTTAATGCAGTGTGCTTCCACACTGGATGAGTCACACTGGATTCCTGTCATCAGCTGATTGGGGCTTAGGCAGAGGGGAGAATGTCAGTTCCCAGCAACTTTTTTCCTATTTGTTTCACTGCACATGTCTGTGGGCTAAGGTTAATTTTCAAGTTGTCTCCTGAGACACATTAATGTACTTATCACCTGTTTCAAGGGGGATAGCATGAAAAGAATGTGTAAATTGACCTTTCTCCCCATTCAGTTCTTAAGGAACTGAGTTATTATGTTTACTTATTTGTCTCCAACTGAGGTCCTATCTTTCTTAACCAGGGTGTGTGTGTGTGTGTGGGGGGGGTAGTTGAGCTTTCATCCTATTCAGTTCTTAAGGAACTGAGTCATTATGTTTACTTATCTGTCTTCAACTGGGGATGCAGGGTGAACTTTGACTCCACTCAGTTTCAGTCCCCTTTTGAGTGGTTACTGTTCCACATTCTTGGGGAACAGGACATCAACTCATTGTAGCTACTTCCTGCTGACTGGGGACAAAGATGGTGGAACTCAGAAATCCTTGGTTCGTAAGTCTCCTGTAGTTTAGACAGCTCTCAGAATTTTCTGACCATAGACTGGGGAGAAGAGATTATGGGTGGCTGTAGATTAGCCTTATAATTTTGGGGGCTTGAAGACAGATAAGCAGTTAGGTAGACATTGAATACAACTAGTAAAGAGTGTTAATGGTAATAAGAGGAGTGTTATAACAAATAAGGATCTCAGCTACCCTAAATTGGGTAACCAAGAGGTGAGCCAAGAAAAGTCTAGTCTATCCCAAAGGTGGGGGTTAAATTATGTTGTAATTTTCCCTGTCCTGTTGCAATTTACAAATGGTGTGATGAATAGCCTGTTGATCTTATTCTGTTTGTCCTGATGCATTAACTAATGAGCAGCAGGTGTCATTGATGTATATACAAACCCTTCCATGTGCTACTAACATAAGATCCAGGGTTGCCCAATTCTGAAGCACAACAGTCTGAATAGAGGTTATTTCAGTTTGGAGGGCAAAGGTTACATCAGAGTTAGTTACTGACTCTAGGGAAACAAACGTTCTGAACAAATTGGTATAAAAGATGGAGGTTATCATAATTTTTACTAATGCCCATCATGTTGTTATGTGCCCTCGAGTCGGACCTAACTCATAGCAACCCCTCCTTGGGTTTCCGAGGTAGTATCAATACGGAAGTAGATTGCCCAACCTTCCTTCCGAGGAGTGGCTGGTGGGTTTGAACCACCAGCCTTCTGGTTAGCAGTCAAGTGCCCTAGGCACTATGCTACCAATTCATTGTGTCTTTTCCCAAGCACTCCAAGTTAGATCAAGTGGGCTACGCTGGTGTTGGTAGCTAGGACAGGCAGAATGCAAAACTCCTTCTAATGGCAGGAAACGCATTCCCCCTGCCCAGATCCATCCTAGAGTGTAGGTGCCTCGTGATTAACTGGCCAAGTTTTAAAGACAGTATACTTACGTAACCAGTATAGCCCCAAATGGTGGAGGGAAAAAGCAATAGGAGGGAACTGAAAAATAGCCCTAGAAATGCTCTGATCAGTCATAGTAATTCCTATCCTATTAGACATATTTTTAACCAGGGCATCATGTTTTATAATGGCACCATTTTCATTAACCCAGGTATGGTCTGGCATATAAAAGGACCAGGTTTGGTTGTATTATGCCCATTTCCCTATGGAAGCTGTTGGCCTAGAATGGGTCCAATGTATACATAAAGTGGCCACAGTTTGAGACCTCAATACATTGTATTTTACCACAAAGGAACTTTTGTTAGAATTGATTATGTTGGCTCTTCATCTCTGGCCCAGTATTCTAAATGTAAGGGGACAGGTATGATAGGTAAGCCCTGTCCTCCATATGAAGGAGAGTGGGCACACACCCAATAATTATTAGCCCAAGGTGTGTGGTTTAATAGGTTTGTTGGAATTTTATGAGAGTGTTAGACTCCCATCCTCCTTCAGTAGGGGGTAGGGATAAAACAGTCATTGAGCTGATCAAAATTACATTCATGTCTTAACCTAGAGCAAGTTTCCTTTTAAACAAAACCTTAGGAGCTCTAGTGGCATAGTGCCTAAGGCACTTGACTGCTAACTAAAAGGCTGGTGGATGGTTCAAACTCACCAGCCACTTTTCAAAAAGAAGGTTGGGCAATCTACTTCTGTAGTGATACTGCCTCGGAAATCCAGGAGGGGTTGCTATGAGTTGGATCTGACTCGACAGCCATGAGTTTGTTTGGTTTGATAGATCCTCGATGGGTTCACAAGTATATTTCACTGAAGGCTGCTGGGAACACTCAATTTTCAGTTGGTCAGGTTCTTTCGAGTCTCCCTGTCCCACCAGGTTACTCCCTGTAGAATAAAATTTAGTTATAGGTTGAGGAGGATCTTCAGTGTAGTCTGGTGCTATTCTCAGTTGGGTGTGATGTATCCAAAGATGGACTCCCTTCAGTTTGGCTGAAGAATGTTTTATCAGAAATACTTCATAAGGTCCAGTCCATTTGGCCTGGAGCTGGCTCTGGGGAATCTGGTCGTTCCACTCCTTTAGCAGTACCCAGTTGCCTGGACAGAAGTTATGAAGGGGAATATCTGTAAGATACAACAACCTGCTGGAAAGCAAACTGGTTAATAATCTTTAATGTTGCAGGCAAAGTTTGCACATGTTTTAAAGTATCCAATTCCTTAACAATTTTAAGGTCTCCCTTTCCTGCATAACTGGGGTGCCACACTCTAGAAAATGGTCTCCCATGTAAGATTTCATATGGGCTTAACTTAAGCCTGCTTCTGGGGGCAACTGAGACCCGCAACAGGGAAAGAGGTAAAAGCTTTATCCAAGGTAAGTTGGTTGGGAACAACGTGGCTGGGTTAAGTGTGGACACTGCTTTCAGGGTGACATTGGGGTTGTCAAGTAAGGTTGTCTGATACTTTCTGAGCCGGCCTGCTGTTAACCAGAGTCCTCCCTTTTGCTGTAACACAGAGAGTACATGGTAATGAGTTAGGACGGTAGTGGGTTGACCCAGAGTAAACTTTTCAGCCTCACTCAGTAAGCCACAGGTTGCAGCCACAGCTCTCAGGCAAGTGGGCTATCCTTAGGCTACAAGGTCAAGTTGTTTAGAGAAGTAGGCTACAGGTCACTTCCATGGGCCCAGGTTTTGAGTGAGGACTCCCAGTGCCACTCTCTATCTCTCATGCATTAATAGTTCAAATGGTTTTCAGATGTCAGGGAGCCCTAAGGCCAGTGCAGATCCCAATTTAACTTTGATTTGTTCAGAGGCTCACTGGCACTTAGGAGCCCAGTCTAAGGGGTCAGTCTTTTCCTTGAACTATCTGGTAAAGCAGCTTAGCAATAAGCCCAAAGTTGGGTATCCAAATTCGTCAAAATCCTGCCATACCAAGGAACCCACAAAATTGACATTTAGTGGTTGGGATTGCAACTCGAGTTATTGCCTCTCACTGTTCTGGCAGCAAGTTTCTTTGGCCCCGTGACAGTTCAAATCCTAAATATTTCACCTTTTGAACAGAGATCTGGGCCTTTTTCTTTGAAACTTTATATCCTCTTTCTGCTAAGAAATTAAATACATTTACAGTTTTCTCATTGAACAGTTCCTGCCTCAGAAACCCAAGGAGGGGTTGCTATGAGTCAGGTCCAACTCGACAGCACATAACAACAACAACAAGCAGCTATTAAAATATCATCCATGTATTTGAGCATTGTCCCTTGTAGCAATGTAGGTCCCGCAAGTCCCTTCACAAGGCTTCCCCAAAGGAATATGGGAAATTTTTGAACCCTTGGGGGATCACAGCCCAACAGAACTGAGTCTTAGTTCCTGTCTTAGGGTCTTCCCATTCAAAAGCAAACAACTCCTGGGACTGGAGATCAAGGGGAATGTAGAAGAAGGCATCCTTCAATTCTAAAACTGTGAACCAAGTATAGTCACATGATAGTGTGGTGAGCAGAGTATATGGATTGGGGACCACTGAATGAATATCCTCCGCCACCTGATTTATTGCTCTTAGGTCCTGCACAAACTGGTATTCTCCCATGCCTGGTTTCTTTACAAGAAGTATAAGGGTATTATATGGTGACTGGCATGGTCAAATTAGTCCATGTGCCAGGTATGTCTCAATTCAGGGTTTTATTCCCTCCTTAGCCTCCTTCTTCAGGGGTACTGTTTGAAACTGGGGGGTTTGGAGTTGGGTTTCAGTCCTACCTTGACAGATGTTTCAGTGACAGCTCTGCCCAGAACTCCTGTAGCCCACATTTCTGGGTTCACTCGCTGTAAAATTTCTTCAGGTACTGTCTCGGGATCAGCAGTAGGTAACTCTAGGAGGGCTGCTTACAGGGCCCATGCCTGATTGGGATTAACATCCATCTGGAGCTTGTCAGCTGGGTAAGTAACCTGAGCATTTAACTTGGTTAGTAAGTCTTGTCCCAACAGAGGGACAAGGCATTCAGGAATGTATAAAAAGCTATGAGTTAATAGCAGTACTCCCCACCTGACATTCAAGAGATTGAAGAAATTTTTTACATATAGTTTTTCCTGAAACTCCAGTAATGCTCATAGTCTTGTGTGACAAAGGGGCCTTGGGGATATTTAGGACTGAATATGTTACCCCTGTGTCCAGTAAAAATTCAATGGGCTGTTTTCCCACAGTTATTGCTACTGGGGCTCCTCATGGGAGATAGGAATTTGCCCAGTCTGCAGTGGAGCCCCTGGGCCCCATCATTCTTGATCACTGTCAGCTGTGCTTACCATATGTTGGGCCCCTTTTGGTTGGTTTTGGAGAACTTGTTCTGAGCACTCCCTCTTCCAGTGCCCATCCTTACTGCAGTAAGCACACTGTTGAGGCCCCTACTTTGTTGGTCGGCCTCCTCGAGGAGGAACTTGATTTGGTCACTTTCTATTCATTGGGGGCCTGTGGGGACTTACCCAGTAGGATTGATTTTGTGGCAGGCCTCCCAGGGCAGCAGCCAGCAGGGCTGCCTGTTGCTTCATGTCTCTTTGCTTCTGCCTCTCCTGCTCCTGGTCTCAGTTATTATAGACCTTGAAAGCAACCTCTGCAAGTTGAAAGTGTTCATACCCAGTCCTGCTTCTAACATTTGGTGTTTGTGCTGTGTATTGGGGGTGCTCTGGCTTATAAATTCAAGTTGATAATACAAGTGTTCTGGGGGTCATCTGGGTCAGTGTCAGTATGTTGGCAGTAGGCCTCATACACCCATTCAAGGAAAGCAGAAGGATTTTCCTTGGGACCTTGTTGTACTTCCTGAATTTTGTGACCATTAATCTGCTTTGGGGCCCCCTTCTAAAGCCCTACAATAATGCATTCTTTCATATGGGCCAACTTAGTTCTGTCCCCTGTGTCATTTGGATCCCATTTTGGATCTGTTCCTTGGCACTACCTGATGGCTAGGACCCCTCACTAGGTTGTCAGGCTGGAAGTTGTGAAGTCTGTCAGCTTCCTCTTTAGCCTTTTCTAATACCATCCGTCGCTCTTCAGGGGTGAGTAACGTAGTTAATAACATATTAATATCAACCAAATTGGGATGATAAACTGAAAATATGGAGATGGTTAAAGTCTCCATCCACTTTGGATTCTCCCTATAAGTAGGCATTGTATTTTTCCAATTTAATAAGTCAGCCATGGTGAACGGGACATGAGTCCAAACTAAACCTCCAGGATTCCCTTCATAATCTAAACTAGCTGGAACCTGCCATAATGGGTATTGCCCTGACAGACCTAATCCATGGCAAATTGATTAGACCCCAGGGAAAATTGTACACTGCTCTGAATGTGTCCTGGGGAGACCATTTCCTGAGGGGCACCCACTTCCTGAGGGGCATCCAGGGTGCTATCAGGTAAAGGGGGATAAAATACCACTGGAGTTTTAGGAGGTTCTGAATTTAAAACTCCCCTAGGTTTAGATGGTGGAGTCATAGGTGAGTTGTCTCTTGACTCTGGGAGGTATGGGGGAGGAATGGAGTCAAGATAAGCATCTTCAGAGTCCTGAAGGATGCCTTTAAAATCCACTTTCCCTTTAGGGTGTACAACCATCACCCTGCACTGTTTCTGTAAGCTCTTATTTTGAAACAGAGCCATGAACAACTCCAGGTAAAGCAGTTCTTCCAACTTTTGATCTTTTTTGCAAAATAAATCTAACTGCATAATAATATCATAGTTCAGACTCTCATTCTCTGGCCATCTATCCTCAGACTCAAGCAGATATTGTGGCCAGACAGTGTTACAGTAAAATATTAATTTTTTTTCATTTTTATAGGCTCAAAGCCAAAATGAGCCCAGTTTTGCAGGATACAGCCAAGGGGGCTGCATTCTGGTTACTCATTTTCCAATCACACCTCGTGTTCATTCTCACTTGAAACTTTTGTGCCGGCCCCACACACCCACTCTCTAACCCACACACAAACAAATCAAACTAGAGCCAGTAAAAGATCCCTAAGAAACAGTTGTGCTACGGAAGAATCTCAATTAAAACTTCATCTCTCACGCACACAAAAACCAAACCAGAACCAGACCAGACCAGAGTATAAAATTCTTAAGAGACACCTTGGCTGCAGAGATTTCTTAGCCAAGGCTTCCAACCTCCCAGTCAGCACTCTGGCTGCAGAGATGTCTTAGCCAAGGCTTCCAACCTCCCACTTTGGCTCCGTTTTTGTGCTCTAAAGAATTCATCTTATACTCATGCAGGAGACATTTTCAAACCCAGAATAATTTTCTCTTTTCTCAAGAAAACAAATGCGCCTAGAGACTGAAGATGCTACACACAGTCACAGACTCAGCACCCGTTACGTACCTTCAGACAAAGCAGTGTCTGAAAGGGCACGAGAGTCTGTCAGGGGTCCATTCTGTTTCCACCGTCCGAGGGTCCTTGTGCTCTGGGCAGAGGGTCAGGGACCCTCGGTCCCATCTGAGGTGCCAAATTGAAGTCGGGCCAAATATGGGTCCCAGCCTGGTGCGTAATCAGGCCAAAACAGTTTACACACCAAGTGGTTAAGAGGAGAGAAAATTATGATTGCAAAGCGGCAATGCAAGGAGACAGGGGCCAGTACCCAAATCTCTGAATGGAGATTGGGTTACAGATTTTGTAAGTTTCAGGAGAGGGGGTTATACATATTCATAAAAACTTCAGGAATTTGTGCATGAATTAGCTGAGGATTGGCTGAAACTTCCTTCGCCTTGATTTAAAGGGACAGTCATTTTTTAATGCAGTGTGCTTGCACACTGGGTGAGTCACACATGGCTCTGTGGTTTAATCATTGTCCTGATAACTAAATGGTTGGTGGTTTGAACCCACCAGCCACTCCTCAGAAAAAATATGAGGCAGAGAATGATTTCTATAGGAGAAATGTGGACTTAAAATTTCTAAATGTGAAAACGTATTTGGGCAAAGACATATCACTTGTCTGTTTGCAGATCTCATTTTTCTTTCTTTCTTTTTCTTTTTTTTTTAAATTTCATAGATATTTTCCTTTCATTAGACTGGCCACTTTTGGTTCTGTAATACTCTTAGGGCAGTTATTATAACCACCACCCAAGAGAAGATTGGCTCACTATCATGTGGACAAGAAAAAGGAAAGAGAAATGGTTTTATATTTTTCCTAAAGCTAAAGCATAAGTGATCTGGCTGTAGGTCCTCAGGTTCCATTTTTCAGGATCCCAAATAAGTAACAATTTTTAAATAACATCAGTTTTATTTGCTTTTCAGACCATGTGGATGAGCGAACAGTATGCAATGGAATTACTCCTGAAAAAGATGTAGATGGATTTCATATTATCAATATTGGAAGACTGTGCCTTGATCAGCATTCTCTCATACCTGCGACTGCCAGTGCTGTTTGGGAAATAATAAACAGAACAGGTTGGTAACTTGGGGGCTGCAGGGACTGAATACTAAATGTCAAATTGAGCATTTGTACATTGCCTTGATGGAACCCTCTTGACCTTATTGAGTACCATAAAATGATAAGCCATAAAGCTTAAGTCTGTAGAAAGATATAAAGTTATAGATGTCAAAGAGTAATCCAGGGTGAAAATAAAATGAGGAATATGTAGTGCCATCTTCAGGGAGTGGCTTCTTGTAGGGAGTAAATTTTCCAAATAGCAGGTATGTTTTTCTACTTTTAAACTAAAATTTAGCTGTGTTTTGATGAAAATCTTTCCAAAGTATGTTATGTTTATTCTTTGCCTTTACAAACAAAATATGCTAAACATATTTGAACCATCTTGAATGACCTAAGCTTTCATTATACGCAGTCACTACTGAACTATGCTAAATATAATAGTGCTCTCATGGACTCTTTTTTCTTTTTTTTTAATTTTTATTATGATTTAAAAGTTTACATTGCAAATTCATTTTCCATACAGCAGTTCATACACATTTTGTTTCATGACATTGACTGCCATTCCCCACAATATAAAAGCTCTCTTTCCACTTCCTCCCTGTAGTTACCTCTTCCCTGTTTCCTTCTCTTCCATGCACTCCTATCCCACACACCCCTCGCTAAGCTGTCTCCCTGTGCAAACACTGCCCCCCTGTGTAAACACTGCCCTTCTGTTCTCCCTCGATTGATCACTCTGAAAAGTGTATCTTCCTGATGTAAATGTTCACTCTATATGCATGTCTATTGTTTGGCTGGAAGCCACAGGATTGAATTTAATTCCAGACCTGAAAGGTAGCTAGGGGCCATAGCCCCAGGGCTCTCACCAGGCTTTATCAAAGCAGCAAACCTTTCTTTATTAATTTATTTTGTGATTTTCAGTTTTGCTCCACATTGCTCTCCCACTCTATCCAGGATCTCCTGAACCGATCCCCCTCCAAGTGGTTGACAGTGGTAGCTGGGCACCATCTAGTTCTTCTGTTCTCATGGTCATATAGGCTGAGGATCACATGATCTACCAGTCCCTTGGACTAATTGTTTCCAAGCATCTTTGGTTTTCTTTATTCTTCTTTGCTCTGGACAAGAAGAAGCCTATCTCATTGCATTTAGATGGCCACTTGCAAGCTTTTAAGACCCTAGTCGCTACTTGCCAAAGTAGGATGTAGAACAATGTTTTTCTGTAGTATATTATGCCAATTGAGCTTGATGTCCCCTGCAACCATGGTTCTCATGGACTTTTGAGTTGTGTAGAGATGCTTACCCTTTCATTAGTTGACCTCACATTGACTTTTATGGTGATGATTCTCTTGCCTCTTTGCTGTCACTTCCATTTCTCAAGTATCTTCTCTTTCCTAATTCTATGGCAGTGAGTTTGGAACTAAGAGAGGATATTTCCAAGAGTGAGCAGATCCTAGAATCATTCCCTTAGCATGTTAGCATTCAGAAAAACTTTAATTCTAACTGTATCACTTATAAAGAAAATGGAAGGGGGTAAAGTGTGTTAAATCACTAAGTTGTATGTGTCATGCTCTTCTAAATTCATAAGCTTAGTGCTTCTCTCCTCTGGAATAAAGGGCATGAACTTGGTGAAGAGTATTTCTCTCTCATTTTCTTCTGTCCCATATTTGCTTAAAGTTTGGTTGCCAATTAAACTTGATATTATTGTGCTTTAATTCCTCAAAACCCATTGCCTTTGAGTTGATTCCAACTTTTAACAACCTTTTGGGACAGAGGAAAACCGCCCTCATAGGGTTTCCAAAACTGTAATCTTTATGGAATCAGACTGCCGATATTTCTCCTGTGAATAGGCTGGTGGGTTCAAACCACTGACATCTCAGTTAGCATCTGAGAACTTTAACCACTGCACCACCAGGGTTCCTTTATTGTATTTTTAAAAATAAGTAGTTAATATATTTTAAGCTTCTGTACTTCTAACTCTTCATACATCTCAGTGTTTGAAAGAAATTTAATGGCAGGTTGAAAACGTCAGTGGTTTTTTAATGGGAACATAATCAGAAAGGAAGTGACAAATCCAAGAAGCATTAAAAAGAAATAGTTATAAATAATAAATATGGGAATATCCTAGGCCACACAATCCAAATTTAATTAGAAGTTTTAAAATATTGTGTTGTCAGCTGTTCAGATGTTTAATTTACTTCTTGTTGATTGCATACTGAAATCAAACTCTATATTTTAAGGAATTCAAACATTTGGGAAAAATGTGCTTGTGGCTGGAAGATCCAAGAATGTAGGGATGCCCATTGCGATGCTTTTACACACTGATGGAGAACATGAACGGCCAGGAGGTAGGAGATTCTATATCTGCATATTACTTTTTTACTTCTTAAAATTATCACTTACAGACTTTTTAAATGTGACTTAGTATTTTTGTGGTTTTATGCAGTTAAAAACCAAAACAAACCAGTTGCCATGGTGTCAGAGTAGAACTGTGCTCCATAGAATTTTCCTTGGCTGACTTTTTCGGAAATAGATCACCAGGTCTTTCTTCCAAGGTCCCTCTGGGTGGACTCAAACCTTCAACATGCTGGTTAGTAACAGCATGCACCACCTAGGATCTCCTTTATATAATTAAAGGTTCTCTTATTCTTCATTTCATATTATAAGAGGCTTGGAAATAAATAAAGGAATTAGTGAAAATATGTGACCCCTTTGTTCCTACATTTTTCTGTTGGTTGTATAATCTTTTGGGGAGCTCTGGTGATGTAGTGCCTAAGGAATTTCACTGCTAACCAGAAGCCTGGTGGTTCCAACCCACCAGTTACTCCTTGGATGGAAGATTGGACAATCTACATCTGTCCAATGTGTACATTCCAAGAGAGATACCATCTTGGAAACCCAAGGAGGGGTTGCTATGAGTCCAATAGACTCAACAGCAGTGAGGTTTTTCTTTTTTTTGTGTGTGTGTGTAT
>NW_006922092.1:720760-727140 GCF_000298275.1 Orycteropus afer afer | reverse complement strand
ATTTTTTAAAAAAGGAAACAATAATTCAAAGTGAAGTAAGTCAACATATAATCAACACTATAATATCTTAGAGGCAACAGCTAACTTCAAATCACACACACACACACACACACACACACAAGGGAACATGGCTCGAACAAGTGATCAAAATACAGGGCCAAAGAATCTTCCAGAGGAAGAAATACTATCAAAACTACCCGATAAATAAAGCACAATAATAATATTTAGGTACCTTCAATGGATTGAGAGAAAGTTTGGGGAAACCACAGACAAGATCAAGTAAGTTTTAGAAAAATTAAAACAAACAAACAAACAAAACCCAAATAATACATAAACAAATTGACAAATAAATGGAAAACTAGAAATGATAGAAAAGCAGCTAACAGAAATCCAGAAGATTAATACTAAACTTTCTGATACATTATCAGAAACAGATAATGTATCAGAAGGGCAAAAGAGTAGAAGTGAATTAATGAAAGACAGAACTAGTGAGATTGAAGTAAAATTTCTCAATATGTTAGAGGAAAAATCAGAAAAAAAGAATGAGGAAAAAAAAAAAAAAAAGAAAGCCTAAGAACTATGTGGAACATTGTCAAGAAAAGCTTACGTGAAATGGTAGGGGTATTACTAGTAGCATCATAACTTGTCTAACTTCAGGAGAGATAATGACCAGGATAAGCCCAAGGCTGATTCTCGTGATGTGAAGGTCAGACATATCTCCACTCTAATCTCTGACACCTTCAATGACTCTCTTTGCTTCCCTTCTGGGTTTGATAATCCATTGCAACATCACACAGAACTCATAGATCATACTTAAGTGGTTTATTAAGGAAGCAACAAGGTACAACTTAGGATCAGGATCAACAGGCAGGTAGGGAACGTGTAGTCAAAGTCTCCCTTCTTCAGGGCAGGACAGCTCTCTCAGCTTCTCTCAGGCAATGCAGCCTTCCTCTTAGCCCCTAAGGGCAGGCCTCCTCTTGGCCCCCTGAAGACAGGTTCCTTTTGGCCCTGCCATCTGTCACCACCGATTTAGCCATAGGGCCTCTTCCAAGCCTGTCACTTCCAGCTCTGCCACTGGACCTATTCCAAGTCTCTTGCTACTGTCTTCAGTGTTAACAGCCTTTGATCTACATTACAACTATTTTAGAAGGTTCCTTGCTTCCTTTCTCTTTGCTTCTTCTCTCTTGCCTTTTGTTCTTTCTGCTTTGTCTTGCTTCCAGTCTTCCTACTTCTTTCCGTCTCTGAAAACTCTGTTGGGTTGGCTCATTATATATGGAAGTTCCTTATCAATTTCAAGGTATATGCTTCCCACCACAGCCAAGAACTGGCCAGTCCTTTCTTGCTAGGCTACAAAGACATTATTTGCATAGTAGGCTACAGACACTTGATTTGGCAGTCCACAGACGCTTTATTTTCATAGTCCAGTCCCTGCAAAGTGCATACTAATCACAGGGTAGGCTGCAGTTCAGGGCTGGACAAAAAGTATCAAATTTCGTGTTGTTTATAGCTTACCAAGAAAATGTCAGTTAACCTGGACCAATGTAACAGACTCTCTGGGGCAGAAAACTAGGGCAAACACAGTTCCTCGGTAGTTAGGAGAAAAATCTCTCACGCTGTTTTTCCAAAGAATCAAGGCAAAAGGCCACATAAAAGGAACTCATTTCACCACAGTTTGGAATGTTGCATCTAGAATTCCTAAAACGTCTTACTAAGTACTTTAGAAAGGGGCTGTGGTGGTGCTGTATGTAAAGCATTTGACTAACTCACTGCCATCAAGTTGATTCTGACTCATAGTGACCCCCACTGGGTTTCCGAGGTGGCAAATCTTTATAGAAATAGATTCCCCATCTTCCATCTCCACAGCAGTTGGTGGGTATGAACTGCCAACCTTCCAGTTAGCAGTCAAATGCCTTAGGCACTACGCCACCAGAGCTCCTTAAAGCGTTTGACTGCTAACCAGAAATTTGGCAGTTCAAGCCCACCAGCTGTTCCATGAGAAGAAGATGAGACAATTTGCTTCCATAAAGATTTACAGCCTTAGAAACCCAGTGGAGGTCATGATGAGTCAGAATTGACTCATTGGCAGTGGGTTTGGTTTGTTTTTCTTAGTACCTTAGAAGTCATCTAGTTATTTCATTTGATAGATAAGAAAGCTGAGGCTTAAAGCTTTAACTGATTATCCTAGGTTAGACAACTAGTGACTGAGCTGGGAGGAATAGTGACCCCACATCACCAAGAAAGCCCATCAAAATGTGATGGTATATGAACACATGTGGCAACATTCTATAAGTGCCTGTCATCTTGGCATCATCCCAGAAACTTGGTGTTGTCAGTAGCGTAGTGCCTAAGGCATTTGACTGCTAACCAGAAGGCTGGCAGTTCAAACCCACCAGCCACTCCTCGGAAGAAAGATTGGGCAATCTACTTCTGTAGTGATGCTGCCTTGGAAACCCAAGGAGGGGTCGCTGAGTCGAATCCAACTCGACGGCAGTGAGTTGGTTTTTTGGTTTAATAGCTGGATGCCAAGGAGCTTCCTGGGGAGGGGATGGACATGAAAAGGAAACATGGCAAAGGGATTAAGGTCATTGTTGTGGTTGCCTTCACCAGTGTTGTGGGCAGCAGACACAAGGGTCACTTAACTCATCACTTTCTGCTAAATTCTGTATGTTGTTGTTGTTATGTGCCGTCGAGTCAAACCCGACTCATAGCGACCCCTCCTTGGGTTTCCGAGGCAGTATCACTACGGAAGTAGGATTGCCCAACCTTCCTTCCGAGGACTGGCTGGTGGGTTTGAACCTCCAGCCGTCTGGTTAGCAGGCAAGTGTCTTAGCCACTATGCTACCAGAGCTCCTAAATTCTGTATATTGTTCCAATATGAGTGAAAGCAACGTCCATGTTCCTAATAGAAGTAGTTAATGATCTGTGTGTGTGCCAGTATCCTTTTACCCTTTACTACTCCTGAGTGAGGAGGCAGTTCTTCCTTGGTCGTATTTCGAGTACCTTCCAACCTGAGGGGCTCATCTTCCAGCCCTACGCACAGTGTTCTGCTGCTATTTTATGAGATTTCCACTGGCCACTTTTTTTAGAAGTAGATCACCAGGTCCTTCTTCCTAGTCTTTCTGAGCCTGGAGGCTCTGCTGAAACCTGTCCACCATTGGTGGCCCTTCTAGTATTTGACATAGCAGTGGTATAACTTCCAGCATCACAGCAATATGTAAGCTTCTACAGTACCACAAACTGACAGATGACACAACTATTCCTGCTGAAAGTGAAAAAGATTTGAAGCACTTACTGATGAAGATCAAATGTGATGGTGTATGAGCACATGTGGCAATGTTCTCTAAGTACCTGTCATCTTTAGTATGCCTTTAGTATGGGTTACACATCAACATAAAGAAAACAAAAATCCTTACAACTGGACTAATAAGCAACATCATAATAAATGGAGAACTTATTGAACTTGTGAAGGATTTAATTTTACTTGGATCCACAATCAACACCTATGGAAGCAGCATTCAAGAAATCAAATGACATATTGCACTGGGGAAATCTGCTAAAAAGAGCCCTTTAAAGTGTTAAAAAGCAAAGCTGTCACTTTGAGGACTGAAGTGCATCTGACCCAAGCTATGATTCTTTTCAGTTGCCTCATATGCATGTGAAAGCTGGTTCTGCTGCTGCCGCTGACACCATCTCTCTCCTGACTCTCTGCCAACGAGGTCCAGCACAGGGGTCTCCTGTCCTTGCTGCCAAGGAGGTCTAGTGCAGGGTTTTTGGGTTCAAGGATGCACTCCAGTCCACCTCCAGCTTTTCTTTCTTGATGACAGTGAGATTCCTCCCTTCCGTCTCTAGGGTGGGCTCATTTTAAGCCTAGGAGCTCTGGTGGTGTAGTGCCTGAGGCATTTGACTGCTCACCAGAAGGCTTGTGGTTCAAACTCACCAACCACTCCTCTGAAGGAAGATTGGGCAATCTACTCCCGTAATGATAATGCCTCAGAAACCCAAGGAGAAGTCATTATGAGTTGGATCCGACTGACAGGCAGTGTGTTTTGTTTTGGTTAGAATGACAAAACTGACCAGTCCTCACACTGTTGTTCCATATACTTTATTTCCATGGTGAGTTTGGTTTTTTTGGTTACTCCCACAGGGTGCCATATACCTTATTTACATTACTAACAAGCTATCAAGTCCCCTTGATGGACCATAAACACCTTATATTTGCATAGTTCCCCCTAGTAATCTGGTGGGAATCACAAAGACCATGGCTAGTAGAGCCATACTAAGTAATTCACTGTGCATTGGTTAAATTTACCTACAAACCCACCAGCCACTCCTCTGGAGGAAGACTGGACAATCTACTTCCATAGAGATACCGCCTCGGAAACCCAAGAAGGGGTCATTATGAGTCTGAATCGACTCAACAGCAGTGAGTTTGGGGGTTTTTTTTGGTTATTAAAGGTACCAGTGTGCCATTATAATTGCAGTATATAAAAGGTAATAAATTATATTAAAAATGATATTGGAAAGTTTGCAACATTATTTTTGTTGTTAGAGACAACACTAGTGATTTATAAATGAGGTAAACATGGGTGGTGTTTAATCTCAGGCATATATAATAGAAGTGTGTTGACATATATTATTAATAGAATAAATTGTTGAGAGCTGCTTACTGAAGATTTGGAGTTTGTGGGAAAATTAATTTTGGAAATGTCCATGTCTGCTAGAGCAGTAATTATGTGCATTGTTAACTAATGGAGATAATGAAGGAGGATTAACTCAGCAAATTCATATCTATATTACTTGTTCTAATGATACTCACATGCAGCTCACACTGTGTATTTCTTTGCCAGAAAAGATTCAGAACTCTAATGATTCATTTTTATCTTAAAGCCAAAGATAATTAAACTAGAAGAAAAATGGCCATACTGTAATTTAGCTTTATTAATACGTGTGTATTCATGGCTAGTTTTTACTCTTGATAATACATCTAGATCCCAGCTGTTTTGTGAGAAAGAGCTTCTTACAATTCTTCAAGAGCTTGAAATATTTAGGGAACTAAGAATATGCTAAAGTGTTAAGGTAGAGTAGTGGTGCTGATACTCAACACAGCTAGACACTGCAAGGAGATTCTCTCCAGTGGAGGAGAAATGCGATCAAAGGAGACTTTATGGAGGAGGAGACATTTGAGCTACTGTGAAGTTTATACAGAGTAGGTGGGAGATGATCCTTACCTTTCCAGAGCTTTATAGTGTTGATGGTGGTTGTGGAGTACAGAGGGGATATGATATCCAAGTATAACCAAAAAACCAAACTCATTGCCATTGAGTTGATTCCAACTCTTGGCGACCACCTTTGGGTTTCTGAGGTGCTAAATCTTTATGAAGTATATTGCCCCATCTTCGTTCTGTGGAGCACCTGATAGGTTTGCCAGCCTTCTGGTTAGCAGTCAAGTGCCTTAGGCACCATACCACCAGAACTCCTTATATCCAAGTATGAGTAATATATTGACTGGCACAAAATAAAATTTGATATCTTCAAGAAAACAATCTATTAACTTTCTTCATGCCCATGAGTGCTACAAACAGTTTGCACTGAATTACTAACCCAAAGGCTGACAGTTCAAACTCACCCAGTGACACTGTGAAAGAAAGGGCTGGTGATCTGCTTCTGCAGAGATTATAGCCAAAAAAAAAAAAATCCTATGGGGCAGTTCTACTCCATAATACATGGGGATGCCATGAGTTGGAATCAACTCAAAGGAAACAGGTTTGGGTTTTGATTGTTGTTGTTAAGAAAATAATCTATTAAGTTTCCTCATGCTTAATTGAAGCTACCTAGAGATTGCCAGTGAGGAGTCACTTCATGAGCCCTACTAATTGTTACTACATTTGAGAACCATTTATACCCTGTACAGGCATGCCTTGTAGATATTGTAGATTTTGTTCCAGACAACCACAATAAAGTGAGTATTACAATAAAGTGAGTTACACAATTTTTTTGTTTCCTAGTGGATATAAAAGGAGCTCTGGTAGCATAGTGCCTAAGGCACTTGACTGCTAACCAGAAGACTGGCGGTTCAAACCCACCAGCCATTCCTCTGAGGGAAGGTTGGGCAATCTACTTCCATAGTGATATTGCCTTAGAAACCCAAGGAGGGGTCACTGTGAGTCAGGTCCAACTCGATGGCACATAACAACTGCAACAACAGTGAATATAAAAGTTATGTTTATACTATACTGTAGTCTGTTCAAGGAGCTGTGGTGGTGTTGTGGTTAAGGCATTTGGTGGCTGTTCTGGTTACCTAGTACCTCTCTGACAGGCATATACCACCAATGGGATGGCTTGAACAAACAAGAGTTTATTCTTACAATTTGGAGGCTTTA
>NW_006922092.1:717137-720510 GCF_000298275.1 Orycteropus afer afer | reverse complement strand
ATGCAGGGTTCAATCGTGCCATAAGCTGGCGACCGTTTCCAAAGGCTTCTCTTTATATATAGGAAGCAGACCACATCCCTGAGGCGGCTACTCAGCTGCTCACAGTAGATTCCACCATGGAGTTGATTACCAGTCTCATCATGGAGAATACTACATCTCACTGCCCAGCCACTCAACCAGGCCTAGCCAAGTTGACACACAAACTTAACCACCACAGCGGCTAACCAAAAGTCAGTGATTCAAACCCAGCAGCTGCTCTATGGAAGAAAGATGTGGTAATCTGCTTCTGTAAAGATTTATAGCTTTGGAAACCCAACGGGGGTCGCTATTGAGTTGGCATCAACTTGATGGCAATGTTTTTCGTTTGTTTGTTTGTTTCAGTAGTCTATTAAGTGTGCAATAGTATTATGAAAAAGTTTGAAACATTATGAGAATTACCAAAATGTGACAGAGACATGAAGTCAGCACAGGCTATTGCAAAACATGGTGCTGATTGACTTGCTTGAAGTAGTGTTGTCACAAACTTTCAATTTTTTAAAAAAAAATATCTGCAATAAAATGGGAAGTATACCTATAAATCACGTTACAATGATCAATATTACTGTACTGTTTTATCACTAGGAGCTCTGGTGGTGTAGTGCCTGAGGCATTTGACTGCTAACCAGAAGGCTGGCAGTTCAAATCCACAACCCAGTCCTCGGAAGGAAGGTTGGGCAATCTACTTCCCTAGTGATACCGCCTTGGAAACCCAAAGAGGGGCTGTATAATATAACCATATTCTCTCACCTTCTTATATAGAAACCTACCCAGTTTAGTCTTCATTTAGAATGAAAACTGAGCAGCATTAGCTACTGTACACTATCTTTATTTTTAGCTTTATCATGGGAAAACAATACACTCTCGTTTCTCAAAAATAGTTTTTTTTTTCTTTCAAGATAACAAAGTGACATAATGACCAGAGGAATACAGAATTTGATTTTATTTCAAATTCTTTAACAGAAATTTCCTCATTGCATATTTCTTATTTTTGTATAGGCCATCTCTTCTAGATTCCAGTTGTCATTGAGTCAACTTGGGCTGTCATAACAAAATACCACAGGTAGAAAAAAAAAAAAAAAACAGTTGCTGTTGAGTCACTTCTGACTCATGGCAGTCCACATGTGTCAGAGTAGAACTGTGCTAGCAGAGTTTTCAATGACTGAGTTTTTTTGAAGTTGATCTCCAGGCCTTTCTTCTGAGTCATCTCTGGGTGGACTCGAACCTCCAGCCTTTAGATTAGCAGCCAAACACCTGAGCCATTTGTACTCACCACCCAGGAATTCTCTTCTAAATGAAACCAAAAAACCCAAACCTGTTGCCATTGAATTGATTCTGACTCATCGTGGCCCTGCAGGACAGCATAGAACTACTCCATAAAATTCCCAAGGCTGTAATCTTTGCAAGAGCAGACTGCCACATCTTCCTCCTGTGGGGCTGCTGGTGGGTTCAAACCAACCACCTTTTGGTTAACAGCCAAGTGTTTTAATCACTGTGCCACCAGAGCTCTGTAAAGATTACAGCCTAGAAAACCCTATGGGGCAATTCTGTTTTGTCACATGGCATCACTATGAGTCAAAAATCTACTTGATGGCACCTAACAATAACAGCAACACATGGCCATAGTGTGGTGAAACATGCTCCTCTTTTGAAAGACATATGACATCACCAAATGGCATTGATGCCGGAACACTTTTAAAAAGCACTTTTAAAGGGCAGGAACCAGCTGATCTTTCTTAGAGTAGTAGGGTCTAGTGATATTCTTGATTTATTCAGCAAACATTCATGTAGTACTTATACTCTTATCAAACACTGTGTGGATAGAGTGATGAAAAAGACTTGGTACTCCCTCTCTAGAAGTTGACAGTCTGGATCTTCTGGGTTCAGCTTGTACAGTGAGTTCTGAAAGTACTGTCTCAGGATTGGCATTTAGCTTTCACACTCAACCTCTCCTGCTTCTGCAACATTTTGTATCTCATGTGTTTTTAGATACTTAGAACTTTGCCTATGAATTTCATTCATACTAGAGTGGCCTCATACTTCACTCTGTTTTTGTTGAATAATGCTACCTGTATCCTAATGTTTAAAAAAAGGAAAAAAGAAAAAAATAATTGTGAGTAGATGGTGTAATTGGTTAAATGCTTGACTACCAACCAAAAGGTTAGTGGTTCAAACCCAGCAAGAGGAACCTCAGAAGAAAGGCCTGGCCATCTGCCTCTGAAAGGTCACAGCCTTGAACACCCTATGGAGCTCAGTTCTATCTAATACACATGGAGTCACCATGAGTCAGAATCGACTCAAGGAGAACAAGTTGGTTGGTTAACCTCAAACCAGTTCAAACCTGAGATGAATTTGAGAAAAATGAATTTGAAAAATAAATTGGACAGGGTGAATTGAGTATTAGAACATAATGATTCCCTGCCATCAAGTTCTCCAGGTACAAGGGTACTCAATGGAAAACCACAATATATTTTGCCAGCCAATGGAATGCCTTTCCTTGGTGAGAACTTACTGTGGATGTAAAAACGAACATGTTTGCCAGCCTGGAAACATTATTTCCCATCTCCAGGGGTGCCTTCAGGTTTTCTGGTAGTAACACAGTAGTGGATGTTTGAAGTAGAGCAACCTGATGTGAGTGGTATGTGTGATTAAGCTTCACCCATTGCCAGGTTGGCCAAGGTTCTCTCAGGTTTCAAAGAGAGGCGCCAAATAGGAACGCCTAGGAATGCAGGACTCATGCAAAGCAATCACACCATTAGGAATGAAACACTCAGCTTAGATCACCACCTTCTTGGCAGCAGAGTGGGACGTTTACTGCTTTTGTGGAAGGAACCATTGTAAAACTGGGGCAGGGAGAATGGCAGGCATTTAGTCTCTGTTCTTCCCATCCCAGGAGCTTTGGTGGTGCTGTGGTTAAAACATTGGGCTACTAACTAAAAAGTCACTGGATTGAACCCACCAGCCTCTCCTGTTTTTGTAACACAACCTTGGAAACCCTATGAATCAGTTCTTCTATGTTCTATAGGATTGCTATGTGTCAGAATTGATGGGATGGCAGAGGGTTTGGTGTTTTTGGTTTTCCTCCTATCCTACTACCCCCAAGTTAGAAGTGTATGTGACAAGAGTTTGGGGATATTATACTTTGGGATGCCTCCATTTTAGACTGTATTGAATTACAACTTTCCTTTTGGGTACTGGGATTTTTAAACTGAATAATAGGAACACGCTCTGGTAGCGTAGTGCTTAAGGCACTTGACTGCTAACCAGAAGGTTGGTGGTTCAAACCCACCAGCCACTCCTCAGAAGGAAGATGGGGCAATCTACTTCCATAGTGATA
>NW_006922092.1:703483-716522 GCF_000298275.1 Orycteropus afer afer | reverse complement strand
TTCCGAGGAGTGGCTGGTGGGTTTGAACCACCAGCTTTCTGGTTAGCAGTCAAGTGCCTTAGGCACTATGCTACCAGAGCTCCTAATACAGACTGATAGAACTCCCATGATTATGGTCCTTACATGCGTTTCAAGCTGAGGATGTAACTCAACCCCTGTGGCTCAACTTTTAACCAAGTGATAGCTAGTCCTAAAGGGTGAACACTGATACCAGAAGGATATGCACTCATTAGAACAATTAACCGTATGAGATCAAGAGGGCAGCATTTGCTAGGAAGGTGGGAGTAGATGGAAAGGAAGGACGAAGGGAAGTGGTTGATGCAGGGAAGAAGAGGGAAGAGTGCTGTTGCATTGTGGTGATTGCAGTGAATATCACAAAACAGAATGTGTGGATTGTTAAATGGAAAAAACAGTTTACTCTGTAAGCTTTCACACAAATCACAATAATTTTTTTTTTTGTTGAGTGATTGTTCCCTCAAGCACTGCTGATGCAATATAAAACGATGGTGCAGCCACTATGAAAAACAGTTTGGCAGTCCCTCAAAAAGTTAAACATGGCATTACCATATTTCATTCCTAGGTATATCCCAAAAGAATTGGAAGCAGGGATTCAGATAGTTGTGTACTAATGTTCACAGCAGCATTATTTACCATAGCCAAAAGGTGGAAAAATCCCAAATGTCCACTAACAGATGAATGATAAACAAAATGTGGTATATCCATACAGTGGAACAGTATTTAGCCATAAAAAGGAACGAGATTCTAACACATGCTATGAAATGGATGAACCTTGAAAACATCATACTAAGTGAAATCAGCTAGACACAAAAAGATAAATATATGATTCCACTTATATAAGTTATCTCTGTTGTTGTTATCTCTAGAATAGGCAAATTCATTAAAAAAAAATACAAAAACTCACTGCTGTTGAGTCAGATCCGACTGATAGCAACCCCTCCTTGGGTTTCTCAGGCAGTATCACTATGGAAGTAGATTGTCTAATCTTCCTTTCAAGGAGTGGGCTGGTGGGTTTGAACCTCCAGCCTTGTGGTTAACAGTCAAATGCCTTAGGCACTATGCCACCAGAGCTCCTAGGCAAATTCATAGGGACAGAAAATAGATTAGTGGTTACCAGAGGCTAGCATGGAAGGGGAAGGGGAAGTTATTGCTTAGTGGGTACAGAGTTTCTGTTTGGGGTTATGGAAAAGTTTTGAAAATTTCAAGGTTCATCCATTTCATAGCATGTGTTAGAATCTCGTTCCTTTTTATGGCTAAATACTGTTCCACTGTATGGATATACCACATTTTGTTTATCATTCATCTGTTAGTGGACATTTGGGATTTTTGGTGGTGATGGCTGTATAGCATTATGAATGTGTTCAATGCCACTAAACTGTACACTTAAAATGGTTAAAATGGCAAATTTTATGTTATAGATATCTTGCTACAATAAAATTTAAAAAACAAAACCCAAAACCCATTGCTGTGGCATTGATTCCAACTCCTAGCCACTTTATAGGACAAAGTAGACCTGGCCCATAGGGTTTCCTAGACTATAAATCTTTACAGAAGCAGACTGCTGTATCTTTCTCACATAGAGTGGCTAGTTAGTTCAAACTGCCAGTTTTCAATCAAGTGCTTAACCACC
This sequence comes from Orycteropus afer afer, assembly GCF_000298275.1. Lineage (NCBI taxonomy): Eukaryota > Metazoa > Chordata > Mammalia > Tubulidentata > Orycteropodidae > Orycteropus > Orycteropus afer. Next base: position 714,874 of record NW_006922092.1, on the reverse strand, counting down.
ATGCCACCAGGGATCCTTAAAATGTATACTGGAGTCCAAATCTTTCTTTTTGCTTTTTACTTACTCTCATTCCCTATGACCTCAGCATGTAAGTTATTTATTTTATTACCAGCACAAGTATCTCTTCTAATGTCTAGATGCCTCATTGTTCAAGGGATCACTCGTAAGGCTATTGTGTCTGCTCCAACCTACTTTCAACTATTCCATTGGTCTCTTTCTCCCTGTTATCTTATCCTGAAGCTACATTGAACTATGGAGTCAATGGTGGTTCAGTGGTAGAATTCTTGGCTTCCATAAAGAAGACTCAAGCTTGATTCTCAGCCAGTGCACCTTGTACACAGCTACCACTCATTTGTAACTGGAGGCTTAAGTGTTGCTATGATGCTAAGAAGGCTAAATGGGGCTTCCAGGCTAAGATAGACTAAGGCTTAGTGATCTACTTCCAAAAATCAACCAATGAAAATCCTGCAGATCACAACCATTAATCCCCAACTAAACATAGGTAAGGCCAGGCATGGACAGGGTCTATATTATGTTGTTCATGGGACCTCATGAGGGGGATGACTCCATGGAAGCTAACAACAATAGTGACAATAAAACAACACATAAATGGTGTTCCCACTGTTCCCCAGATGATCTCCTCCTATGCCTCCTTGTCATGATATATTCTACTCATCTGGTTGTTCTCCACCCATTTCTGTAGGATGCAGCTCAAATCTTTCAACTTCTGCACATTGTGTATGCTGCCATCACAATACTAATCCTGTTGCATATTGACTGTCAACACACTCCCCCTCCCACACACTCACACACACATTAAGCAAAACCAAACCAGCTGCTATTGAGTTGATTACTACTCATGTTGACTCCATGTATTGCAGAATGGAACTGTGCTCTATACGGTTTTCAAGGCTATGATCTTTCAAAAGCAGATTGCCAGGCCACCCTTCCTGGGTGGCCACCTCTGGGTGGCATTAAACAATCAACTTTTTGGTTAGTAGTCAAGTGCTTAATAAACTAAATGAGAAATATGTTGTCTTATGCTTTTTTTTTTTTTTTTTTTTTGTACAAGATAATTAGCATACGGTTTGGCCTGTAATAATGTATCTAATCAGTCAATTAATAAAAATATTATCTAGGGTCTCCTGTGTGCCAGCTACTATATAAGACGTATAAAATATAAGACCACAGGCTGAGATTTAAAATAAGATACTGTCATTTACTGGGGGGTAGAACTGGCATTTCAGGAAGGGGAGGAGGGAGGGCAGTCACTAGGTAACATACTAATTCCTTCATATTTCAAAATTGCAGGCATTTATATAAAAGGATAACTTAAGATTCCCCTTCACCCAGAATTGCCTTGTGATCAGCAGGAAGGAGGGCTCCTTATAACCCTCAGGAAAGGGAAGAGAAGAAGGGGAGACTTCAGGGCATTCAGCAGAGGAGGACAAGTTAGTTCTGATGGCATTAATTTGAAAGAGGTCACAGTGTTTCCCCATAAAACACTGAGGATATATCATTTTTTTTAGACTTTTTTTTTCCTCACTAACTGCTGATGGTTGCATGTGGAGGAGATTCCAACACCATGTGTTATAAAGTAGAACTGCACCCTAGAGTTTTCTTGGCTGTAGTATTGATGGAGAAGAGCCTGCTGGTGTAGTGGTTAAGGCATTTGGCTGCTAACCAAAAGGTTGTGGTTCAAACTCACCAGCTGGACCAGGGAAGAAAGTTGAGCCAGTCTGCTTCTGTAGAGACTTACAGCGTTGGGAATCCAGTGGGGGTCACTGTGAGTCAGAATCAACTCCATGGCAGTGAGTTTGGTTTTTGGAATCTTAATGGAGTTGTCCCTGGATGGCAAAGATAGTTAAGTGTGTGACTACTAACCAAAAGTTTGATAGTTTGAACCCTGCCAGAGGTACCTCAGATGACAGGCCTGGTGATCTGCTTTCAAAAGGCCACAGCTTTGAAAATACTATGGAGTAGTTCTACTCTGTATAAATGGGATTGCCATAAGTTGAAATCAACTTGATGGCAACTAACAACAATGTAAAGGGAAGCAGATTGCCAGGCCTTTTATTCCACACAGTATCGGTGGGTGGGTTCTAACTATTTGAACCACTGCTATTTTATTAGGGAGGGGCTGATTTCTTTGACCCTAAGCACTGGAAGGAGCCTTTAAGGGCAGCCCAGAAGACGATGAGCTGGGCATGAGGGTGTTTGGAAGCAGCCTTTAAGGGCAGCCTAGAAGGTGGTGAGCCAGGCATGGGGGTGTTTGGAAGTAGCCTTTAAGGGAAGCCCAGAAGGCAGTGAGCTGGATATAGGGTTTGCAGAAGCTTTAAGTAAGGCTAGGAAGTGAGCAGAGCAGTTTGGAACAGGTAAAGGAGAGGAACTTGTCTGTCAGTTTGTCATCCTGTGGTGGATTGCACGTTGTTATAAGGCTGGAGGCTCTGCCAGCAGGGTTGCCCAGGGTGGACAGGTTTTAGCAGAGCTTCTCGACTAAGACAGAAGAAAGAAGAGGCCAATCACTTCTCAAAGAATTGGCCAATGAAAACCTTATGAATAGCAGTGAAACAGTGTTTGATGTATTGGTAGAAAACTTTATGAATAGCCCTGAAACATTTTCTGATATAGTGACAGAAAATGAGCCCCTCAGGTCAAAAGGCACTCAAAATATGACTTGGAAAGAGCTGCCTTCTTAGAGTAGAGCCGACCTTAATGATATGGATGGAGCAAAGCTTTAGGGAGCTCCAATTGGTGATGTAGCACAACTCAAAGTGAGAAAAAACAGCTGCAAACATCCATTAGTAATCAGAACATGGGATTACGAAGTATGAATCTAGGAAATTGGAAGTTGTCAAAAATAAAATGGAATGCATAAAGATCGATATCCTAGGCATTAGTGAGCTGCGATGAAGTAGTTTTGGCCATTTTGAATCAGACAAACATATGGCCTACTATGCCAGGAATGATAAATTGAAGAGGAATGGTGTGGCATTCATATCCTCACAAAGAATGTTTCAAGATCTATCCTGAAGTACAGTGCTGTCAGTGATAGGATAATATCCATATGCCTACAAGGAAAACCAGTTAATACTACTATTACTCAAATTTTAGCACCAGCCACCGATGCCAAAGATGAGGATATTGAGGATTTCTACCAATATCTGCAGTCTGAAATTGACTGAACATGCAATCAAGATGTGTAGATTATCACTGATGACTGGAATGGAAATGTTGGAAATAAAGAAGAATCACCAGTAGTTGGAAAGTATGGCCTTGGTGATAGAAATAACGCTGGAGATTGCATGTTAGAATTTTGCAAGACCAATGACTAATTCATTGCAAATATCTTTATTTCAACAAAACATACATGGCTATCCATGTGGACTTTGCCAGATGGACTACACAGGAATGAGATTGACTACATCTCTGCCAAGAGGTGATGGAGAAGCGCTGCATCTTCAGCCAAAACAAGGTCAGAAGCTGATCGTGGAACAGACCATCAACTACTCATATGCACGTTCAAGTTGAAGGTGAAGACAATTAAAACAAGTCCAGGAGAGCAAAATATGACCTTGATTATATTCATTCTGAATTTAGAGACCATCTAAAGAATAGATTTGATGCATTGAACACCAGTGACCAAAAACCAGAGGAATTGTGGAATGACATCAAGAACATGAAGAAACCAAAAGGTCATTAAAAAGACAGGAAAGGAAAAAAAGACCAAAATGGATGTCAGAAGAGACTCAAACTTGCCCTTGAGAGGAGAGTAGCTAAAGCAAATGGAAGAAATGACAAGATAAAAGAGCTGAAAAGAAGATTTCAAAGAACAGTTTGAGAAGACTAAGTCAATTGAAATATGCAAAAACCTGAGTTAGAAAACCAAAAGGGAAGAACATGCTTGGCATTTCTCAAGCTGAAGTAACTGAAGAAAAAATTCAAGCCTCAAGTTACAATATTGAAAGATTCTATAGGGAAAATATTGAATGAGTTCTGGTTACCTAGTGCCACTTTGATGAGAATATACCACCAAATGGGATGGCCTTAACAAACAGAAGTTTACTCTCTTACAGTTTGGAGGCTTTAAACCCAAGTTCAAAGTGCCAGGCTCTCAGGGCTGGGTGAAAGTCCCTCAACCTTGAGGTCTGGCTCTACCTCCTGCTCCTGGCCCACTGGAGCTAGAGACCTTTCTTCACTCAGACAGCTGCTGGCTGCGGAGGCTGACAAACCCAAGGTTGACAAGCAAAAAGGCACATTCCCAGCGTTACCAAACTACACAGCAGGCCATTAATTTAAGTCCATTGTAAGTCCCAAGGTCGGCAGAGCATGGCAGGCTGCTGAACAATGACACAACTACATGCAAGGTCCAAGCATGCCATAAGCTAGAGACCATTCCCAAAACTGCTACTTATTTATAGAAGCAGACCATATACCCAAAGGCAGTTACTCAGCTGCTCATAGTAGATTCTACCATAGAGTTGATTAACAGTCTCATCATGGGGAATACTACATCCAGCTGCCCAGCCACTCAATCAGGCCTAGCCAAGTTGACACACAAACTTAACTATCACAGAATGATTCTCAAAAGAAGATGGAAGGAATACAGAGTCACTGTACCAAAAAGAATTGGTAGATGTTCATCCATTTTAGGAGGTGGCATATGAACAAGAACCAATCATACTGAAGGAAGAAGTCCAGGCTGCACTGAAGGAATTGGCAAAAATCAAGGCTCCAGGAATTGATGGAATACCCATTGAGATATTTCAATAAATGGATGCTGTGCTATAGGCACTCATGCAGCTATGCCAAGAGATTTGGAAGAGATCCATATTTGTACCCATTCCAAAGAAAGGTGATCCCACAGAATGGGGAAATTATCAAACAATATCATTAATATCACATGCAAGTAAAATTTTACTGAAGATAATTAAAAAATGGTTGCAGCAGTTTGTTGACAGAGAGCTTCCAGAAATGCAAGCTGGATTCAGAAGAGGATGTGGAACCAGGGATATCATTGCTGATATCAGATGGATCTTGGCTCAAAGCAAAGAATACCGGAAAGATGTTTATTTATGTTTTATTGATTATGCAAAAGCATTTGATTTTGTGGATCATAACAAATTATGGGTAACATTGAGAAGAATGGGAATTCTAGAACACTTGCTTGTACTCATGAGGAACCTACATATAGATCAAACAGAACAAGGGCATACTTCATGGTTTAAAATCAGAAAGGGAGTGTGTCAGGGTTGTATCCTTTCACCATATTTATTCAATTTGTATGCTGAACAAATAATCCAAAAGGCTGTACTATATGAAGAAGAATGTGGCATCAGGATTGGAGGAAGACTCATTAACAGCCTGTGATATGCTTATGACACATCTTTGCTTGCTGAAAGTGAGGATGACTTGAAGCATTTACTGATGAAGATTGAAGACTATAGTCTGAAGTATGGATTATAATCCTCAACATAAAGAAAGCAAAGCTCCTCTCAACTGGACTAATAAACAACATCATGATAAAGGGAGAAAAGATTGAAGTTGTCAAGGACTTCATATTGCTTGATTCTACAATCAATACCAGTGGAATCAGCAATCAAGACATCAAATGAGGTATTGAATTAGCCAAATCTGATAAAGACCTCTTTAAAGAGCCAAGATGTCTTCTTGAAGACTGAAAAAAGAAAGAAAGAAAGAAACTCACTGCCTTCGAGTTGGATCCAACTCATAGCAACCCCTCTTGCCCAACCTTCCTTCTGAGGAGTGGCTGGTGGGTTTGAACCACCAGTCTTCTGGTTAGCAGTCAAATGCCTTAGGCGCTACACCAAATTCTCCCTTCTGAGAGTGTCCCTAGGTGGCACAAATAGTTAACATGTGGAGCTGCTAACAGAAAGTTTTGTAATTGGGGTATACTCAGAGTTGCTGCTGAAGAAAAAACCTGACAATCTACTTCTGAAAAACAATCGTTGAAAGCCCTATGGTGCACAGTTCTACTCTGACATACATGTCATAAGTGGCCATGAGTTGGAATCCACTGGATGGCAACTGGTTTTACCCAATTAAATATCTTTGAGATTAAAAATAAATATATATTCAGGATAGATAAAACATTTTCTGATATTAAACTGGAAAGTAATTTATCCTGAGGATCCTTATCAATAGGAAATTATAATAGACTGAGTAATGTTCTTAACATGCTTTTACATTAACAAAATACTCAGATATTATAGGCTATTTCTTTTATCATTTAAGCATAGATTAAAGCTGCTGGCATTTGTTTCTCTGACTTTACTAGATATATCTTCTCATTCTCTGTTTCTGAATTACCCTTTTCTTCTCAGCTTTGAAGCCAGTGATTCTCAACCCTGTCTGTCCACTGAAATCATCTGTTGTTGTTATGTACTGTCATGTTGGCACCAATTCATAGTGACTCCATGTACAATAGAAAGAAACACTGCCTGGTCCTGAGCCATCCTCATAATCATTGCTATGCTTGAGTCCATCATTGCAGCCACTGTGTCAATCCATCTTGTTGAGGGTCTTCCCATTTTTCACTGACCCTTTACTTTTCCAAGCATGATATCCCTCTTGAAGGACTGGTCCCTTCTGACCACATAACAAAAGTAGGTGAGATGAAGTCTGGCCATTCTCTCCTAATGAGCATTCTGGCTGTACTTCTTCCAGAACAGATTTGTTCATTCTTCTAACGATCCATGATATTTTAGTATTCTTCATCAATACAACAATTCAAAGGCTTCATCTCTTCTTCAGTCTTCCTTATTCATCTGGGGGCTTTTAAAAATATAGCTGTCTGAACTCAATCCAGAGTAATTAAATCAGAATCTTTAAGAGTTGGTTCTGAGCATCAGTATTTTTAAGAAAGCTCCAGAGAAGATTCTAATGCAATCAGAGTTGAGATTGATTTCTCAAAACATGGAAATGATCCTTTTTGTTTATTTAGTGCTACTCTAACAGAAAATACCACAGGTGGGTGGCTTTAACAAACAGGAGTTTATTCTCTTACAGTTTAGGAGGCTAGAAGTCCACGTTCAAAGTGCCAGCTCTAGGGTCTGGGTGACAGCCCCTTGACCTTGGGCTCGTCCTCTTGCTCCTGGCTCACTGAAGGTGGACGCTTCTCTTAAGTCAGGCAGCTGCTGGCTGCTGAGGCTGATGAACTGAAAGTTGACAAATGAAATGGCACTGTCTCAAGATTACCAAATAACATGGCAGGGTACTACTTCAAATCCAGAGACAGTCCCAAGATCAGCAGAAAACATGGCAAACATGGCAGGCTGTTAAATGAAGACTCGGTTACATGCAGGCCAAGCATACTAAGAAGCTCCAACAACCTTTCTCAATCCTTCTTCTTATGTACTGGAAGCAGACCTCATCCCTAATGCAGCTACTCAGCTGCTCCAGTAGATTCCACTATGGAGCTGATTATCAGTCTTATCATGGGGAATAACTACATCCAGCTGCCAAGCACTCAAAACCAGGCCCAGCCAAGGTGATACACAACCTTAACTATCACAGATCCCCTGGCTTAACTCCCCCACACACACACTTAGTCTTATCCTAGCTGATTGCTTCCAGCCCCCTAACTTTAAATACCACTTGTATCTCCCTGATGCATTAGACTCATATAACCCACTGTCTACTCAATATCTTCATTTGAATTCACAATAGGCATTTAAAATTTACTGTGTCCAAAATATCAATCTATAGTCTTTCCATTTTTTAAGTGGCATCATCAATTCACACAGTTATCAGACCACCCTTGACTTCTCTCTTTCTCTCACTCTCTGTCTGATCCATTAGCAATCTGTGCAAAATATACCCTTGATCTCACCACCTCCACCGATAAGATCTTAGGTCCAGGCAATCATTATCTCTCACTTGGAACACTGTAATATTTCCTAACTTATTTCCCTGTGCCCACCCTCGTCCCCTTTCCTATAAAAAATCTAGTTTCTACACAGTAGCTATCAATCATTCATGGCTTCCTGTAATACCTAGAATGAAATCCAAACTCCTTATTATGATGTCCAAGACCTTACATGATTTGACACTAGGTTACATCTCCTGATTTATTTCCTACCACTTTCTTACTCTATTACTGAATTCCAATCACATCTGCCTCCTGCTTTCCTGGACACGTTGTACACATTCATATGTTAGACTCAAGTCTCAGTGCCTTTGCACTTGGTTTTCTCTCTGCCTGGAATGCTCCCTTCCAAATTATTGACATGATTTTTCCCCCTCACTTCCTTTATGTTGGTGCTCAAATGTCAACTTCTCAGGCCAGCCCTGACCACCTTATCAAAGTAGCATCCTTGCCATAATTACTTTCTATCCACTTACTTTCTCTGTTTTTCTTCATAGTACTTATTACTAATTAAAATTTTATTATATATGCATTTGTTCATTTGTATATTGAATAAATGAATCCATGATTTCAATTAATTAATTTTTGGCTAAATCCAGGGGCAGGTTTTTAAAATATCTAGAGAAATTAGTGGTCTGGATTTAGTCAGTTCTCCAAAGTACCCTTTCAAAGAAACTGTTGATAGAAGTTTAAAGCAATGAGCTTGAAATCGCATTTGGCTAATTACAAGTGAAAGCATATTCCTTAGCTGTCATCCACCTAGGGGCCCAAAGTGTTTGGAAGATAATTGAAGGATGTTGTTGTTATTAGCTGCCATAGCATTGGTCTGACTAATGGAAACCTCATTTACCACAAGAAGGATTATTGTAATCCATGGGGTTTTCATGGTCTGACTTTTGGAATAAAATTGACAGGCCTTTCTTCCTAATCTGTCTTAGTCTGGAAGTTCCACTGAAACTTGTTCAGCATGGTAGCAAAATGCAAGCCTCAACTGGCAGATGGTTGGTAGCTGCACAGAAAGTCACCCTGGGTCTTTTATATGGAAGGGGAAATGTTATCACTAAAGTACCTTTGCATCCTAATTGAAGGATAACCAAACACCGTTTTTGTAGTAGAGGCGCATACATTTCCTATTATTAGATGCTTTCTTACCAGGACTACCAGTGTGTGCCAGGTGAGATCTAAAGGCAGAATCTATCCCTAAGGGAAAAGAAATACCATGAATAATCTGGTGGTGTAGTGCCTAAGGCATTTGACTGCTAACCAGAAGGCTGGCAGTTCAAACCCTCCAGCCACTCCTCGGAAGGAAAGTTGGGCAGTCTACTTCCATAGTGATACTACCTTGGAAACCCAAGGAGGGGTGGCTATGAGTCAGATCCGACTCTATGGCAGTGTTTGCATTGCGTTTTATAAGAGTCAGGGAGATAAACCCCAATGCTCATCTGCTGACAGAAGTGAGAAAATAGTGTTTGCCAATTCCAGATTTACAACTGTGGACTTCAACAGCTCTGCCAACGTGAATGCCATTTAGTGAAATGTATAGGACGTGGCTATTCTTAGTTGCCATCCAGTGGACTCCAATTCTTGGCGACCTTGCGTGTAATGTGTAAAAGACAAAACATTGCCTACTCCTGCACCATCCTCACAATTGTTGCTGTGTTTGACTCCATTGTTTCAGCTATTATGTCAGTCCATCTCATGGAGGGTTTCCCTCATTTTTGCTGACCCTCTGTTTTACCAAACATAATGTCCTTATCTAATGATTGATCATTCCTGATAACTTGCGCAAAGTTTGCAAGACAAAGTCTTGCCATCCTTGCTTCTAAGGAGCATTCTTGTTGTACTTCTTCAAAGACTGATTGGTTCATTCTTTTGATGGTCCATGATATATTCAGTAATCTTTGCAAGTGCTACAATTCAAATACATCAAGTCTTCTTTGATCTTCCTTTTTCATTGTGCAGCTTTTGCAACCATATGATGCAGCTGAAAAGATGACAGCTTAGGTCAGGCAAACCTTAGTCATCAGAGTGACATCTTTGCTTTTTAACAATTTAAGGCACAGACCTTTACAGGAGATTTGCAATGAAATATGTCATTTGATTTCTTGACTGCTGCTCCCATGGACATTGATGGTTGATCTAAGTGCATGAAATCATTACAACTTACTTTTTTTTCTCAATTTATTATTATGTTGTTTATCAGGCCAGTTGTGAGGATTTTCTTATGTTTCACTTAGGATACTAGAGCCAGAATATATGAATTTGAATTCTGGTTTTTGCAGTCAATATATATGATCTTGGACAACTTATTTAACTTCTTTGTGCCTTGGTTTTTTCATATATAAATGCAGATAATAATAATTTCAGTCTCATAGGGTTTTGTGAGAATTGAATGATTAACATAGGTAAAACATTGGGACAGTGCTAAACACTAAGTTCTTGTAAATGAATAATTATGTTTATCAGTATGTTTCACTGTGCCCATTCAGTTTCAACAGAGATTTTCTTTACAGAAATTCTAGTAGTGTGGTTTTGCTTAAAGATGTAATCACAGCTTCTTATGAAGAGAAAGGAATCTGTGTTCAAATCTAAAATCTTTCAGTTCTGGAAGCATTTATCCAAAAACAAAACTTAGCCTTCTTTTCTTCACTGGATGTTGTTCTCTTGGTGAGTACTGAATTCTCTTTCCTTCCATGTCCTTTCAATGATTTCCCCTTTAAACTAGACTATGGCATGAGTTAAACATATTGGGAATGACTCACCTTTCCCTTATCCAAAGAAACGACAAAACAAAACCCTTTGTGAAGTTCTAGCTCTGATTGGGCTTAAAATTTTGCTTTACCTGCTGATGCAGGTCCAAGCAGATATTTGAAGATGTACCTCATGGAAGTTTGGACTTCTGTCTTACTACAGAGGACTAGAATTATGATTAAAAAAACAAAAACAAAAACACTCTCATTGAGTCAATTCTGACTCATAGTGACCCTCTTTGAGTTTCTGAAATGGTAAATCTTTACGAAGTAGATTTTCTAGTCTTCCTTCCATGGAGTGGCTGGTGGGTTTGAACTGCCAGTCTTCTGGTTAGCAATCAAATGCCTTAGGCATTACACCATCAGAGCTCCTTAGAATTATGATAGAAGTTGCAAAAAAGGTAGATTTTAGCTTTTATAAAAGAGAAGTTTCTAACAGGGGTAATAAGCTCTCTTTGTGTTTTTATGGTAAATGATCCATGAATGAGAAAGGATAGAAAAAAAACATGGTTTAAGTGAAACACATTTCAACCACATTAAGAATCTGTCTTCTCTAAGACCATTAACTGCTCCTATGCCATTCTCAGCTAGAGTAGATGATTCTCTATGTCAACATTGTAACTTATATCCCTTACTAACATGGAACTTATCACATTGGATTATAAGTATTGTTTATGCATCTTCTTTCCATGTCAGAACAGAAACTTTTGTATCCTCATTGACTAATATGGTTCTATGACTATTTTTTTTTTT
>NW_006922092.1:696872-698498 GCF_000298275.1 Orycteropus afer afer | reverse complement strand
CCAAGATTATCTTCTGTGTCTGTGTCATTTGGTTTCCCTTTTCTTTGTTGAAGTGGGTCTGTGCAGTCCTTCTGCCTAGTCCGCCATCTTGCCGGAACCGCCTCTATGACTATTTTTTGATTACTGAGTAAATGAAAGTAAGGAATGACATAGGAATGTCCAACAAAAGTAAACTCTTCATTTAGCTAATTTTACTAACAACAAAAAATTATGGAACTCTAAAATTCAGCATATTGTGCTGTTTTTTCTAGTTTTATGTTTTTAAAATAACAATTATTGTTCTTAGGTGCCGTTGAGTCATCTCTGACTCATAGCAAGCCTATGCACAGCAGAACGAAACACTGCCTGGTCCTGTGCCAGCTTCACGATTCTTGCCATACCTGAGCCCATTGTTGCAGCCGCTGTGCTTATCCATCTTGTTGAGGGCCTTCCCCTTCTTCATTGACCCTTCACTTTACTGAGAATAATATCCTTCTGCAGGGAATGATTCCTTCTGACAACCTGACCAAAGTAGGTGAGACGAAGTCTGGCCATTCTTGCTTCCAAGGAGCATGCAGGCTGCACTTCTTCCAGGACAGATTTGTTAGTACTTTTAGCAGACCATGGTACTCTTAGCATTATTCTTCTGCAATACCACAACTCAAAAGCATCAACTCTTCTTTGGTCTCCTTATTCATTGTCCAGCTGTCACATGCATAAGAGGTGATTGAAAATACTGTGGTTTGGGTTAGGCTTATCTTAGTCTTCAAGGAGAAATCTTCATTCTTCATCACTTGAAAGAGGTCTTTTGCTGCAGATTTGCCCAGTGCAATATGTCGTCTGATCTCTTGACTGCTGCTTCCATTGGTGTTGATTGTAGAACCAAGTAATATGTAATCCTTGACAACTTCAATCTTTTCTCCAATCACCATAAAGATGTTTATTGGACCAATTGTGAAGATTTTTGTTTTCTTTGTATTGAGGTGCTTCAAGTCATCCTCATTTTCAGCAAGCAATGTTGTGTCATCGGCATATTGCAGGTTGTTAATAAGTCTTGCTCCAATCCATGTTCTTCTTCATATAATCCAGCATCTTGGATCATTTGCTCAGCATACAAGTTGAATAAGTATAGTGAAAAGATACAATGCTGACACACTCCCTTCTTGATTTTGAACCATGTAGTATCCCTGTGTTCTCTTTGAATGACAGCCTCTTGTCTATGTACAGGTTCCTCATGAGTACAATCAAGTGTTTTGGAGTTCCCATTCTTCTCAATGTTATCCAGCCACACAATAAAGTGCTTTTGCATAGTCAATAAAATATAAGTAAACATCTTTCTGGTATTCTTTGCTTTCAGCTAAGATCCCTCTGACATCAGCAATGACATCTCTCCTATATCTTCTTCTGAATCTAGCTTACATTTCTGGAAGCTCTCTGATAATATACTGTTGCAACTGTTTTTGAATTTTCTTCAGTAAGATTTTACTTGCATGTGGTATTAATGATATTGTTTGATAATTTCCGCATTCTGTGAGATAGCCTTTCTTTGGAACGGGTACAAATATGGATCTCTTCCAGTCAGTTGGCCAGGTAGCTGTCTTCCAAATCTCTTGGTATAACTGAGTGAGTTCCTTCATCTGTTTGTTG
>NW_006922092.1:694435-695972 GCF_000298275.1 Orycteropus afer afer | reverse complement strand
ATGTTTTACAAACATAATGTAAAGCACTGGGCATAAAATAGTGCTTAAGATTCACTTACAATAAATTCTTATGTGAGTCTTTGTAACAATTGGAAAAATTATGTAACATAGGCTATTAGAATATTCACAACAAGGGTATAAACTGAGTATAGGAAGAAGTCATCTGAAGGTCAGAGATATGCATCATTCTACAGTACAGAGTTGCTGCTTCAACTTGTTAGTACTGGTTACCCTAGGAAAAAAGCTGAGGAGAGCGAAAGGATTAGGTGCAGCAAGCCAAAGGATTAGCTGAAGAAAAGTAATGAAGGATCAGAATTGAAAATAGAAACGACAATCAATATCATTTCCACCACACCAATTAAAATAGGTTGGATAGCAAGGTTTTGGGTCCAGGATAAGATACGAAGGTGCTTGCCAGCAAAGATCAGAGGCAAGAGAATCTGAGATATTATTTGAATACATGTGTGTGTGTGTCTGGTGAGTATGTAAATAACAAAACATTTGTCATTTCCAACACCCTTATTCACTGCTGATGGCACTGTAAAGTAATACAAACAGTGTGGAAAACAGTCTGGTAGTTCCTCAAAAAGTTAAACACAGAAATTTCAATATGAATCAGGAATCTTGTCTTAAGTATATTCCCAAAGCAACTGAAAGCAGAATCACAAACAGGTATTTTCACAGCAATGTTCATTGCAGCACTACTCAGAAAAGCTGAAAGGTGGAAACAACCTAAATGTCCATCAATAGATTTATGGGAAAACATGCTATAAATGAATGGTATATATATACATGCTATGAAGAGAAATGAAGTCCTGATTCATGCTACAACATGAATGAGCCTTGAAAACACTGTGCTGAGTGAAGCAAGTCAGTCACAAAAGGACAAATAGTGTATGATCCCATGTACATGAAATATCTAGAAGAGGGAAATGTATAGATACCAAAGTAAGTAAGTGGCACTGAACTTCTGTTAAGGGTGATGGAAAAATTTGGAAACATTAATGAACACATGTGTTTTTAACTCCTTTGGTTCACATCTCTTTCGTTATTATCAGGTCTACAAATAGCAGGCTTAAAGTCTTTCCATGGTTTGATATTACTATGTAGAAAAAAAACACACTCACTGCCATTGAGTGGATTCTGACTCAGAGACTCTATAGGACAGAGTAGAACTGCCCCATAAGGGTTTCCAAGGCTGTAAATCTTACAGAAACAGATTGCCTCATCTTTCTCCTGCAGAGTGGCTGGTGCATTTGAACTGCCTACATTTTGGTTAGCAGCTGAATGCTATAACCACCGCACCACCAGAGCTCCTTCTCATATTACTATATGCAGGAACTATGATGAATTAAGTCTAATATGACTTGGATATTTCCCATGTGTATTGTTAGCTATTCACTTGTTGTTATTGTTGTTATGTGCCATCAAGTTGGACCCGGCTCATAGCGACCCCTCCTTGGGTTTCCGAGGCAGTATCACTACGGAAGTAGATTGCCCCATCTGCCTTCCGAGGAGTGGCTGGTGGGTTTGAACC
>NW_006922092.1:687520-691795 GCF_000298275.1 Orycteropus afer afer | reverse complement strand
TTTTCTTTTTTTGTGCCTGAAACTTTTCAGGGGAACTCTGGTGGCATAGTGCCTAAGGCATTTGACTGCTAACTAGAAGGTTGGTGGTTTAAACCCACCAGCCACCCCTCAGAAGGAAGACTGGGCGATCTGCTTCCATAGAGATACCGCCTCGGAAACCCAAGGAGGGCTCACTGTGAGTCAGAATGGACTTGATGGCAGTGAGTTTAGTTTTGGTTTTTCACACCTTTCGTATTGTTAATTATATGTGTGTGCAACTTACTGGACTGTTACATATCTCTTAACTCCTTGCTGAGATCAGCAGCCACACTGATGGAATGACAGGATTTGGGTTTGTTTTAGTTTTGATTGTGGTTTTTATGGGGAAATGGGAAAAGCTCATGTGGAGAACACTTCAGTGGGTTACTAAGGTATAAAGGAGCTCTGGTGACGCACTGGTTAAAGCACAGTGGTTAAAGTGGTAGAAGTGGTACAGTGGAAGCCCTATGGAGCAGGTCTACTTTGTCCTGCAGGGTCTCTATGAGTTGGAATTGACTCAAAGGCAGTGGATACTATTAGGTCCTAGTGGTTCCCTCTCATAGTTCTTCCCTTTGTGGTTATTCTTTTTTGCTTATTTTTCCATATCTACTTTTGAATAAAGTTATGTGCTTTCCCCCTAAAATGCCTGATGTTATTTTTTATGGAGTTCCATTAAATTTGTGAGGAACTTAATGAGAATTGTTATCTCTATGTTGCAGAATCTTTCTATCCAAGAACATGGTTTGCTGTTCTAATTTCTCAGTCTTATTTATGTCTTTTGGTGGTGGTTTACAGATTTTATTTTCCACACAGATTTTGCACATTTGTCATTAAGCTTATTTCTACACATTTTACCTTATGTATTACTATTATAATGGGATCTTTTCTTCCATTATATCTTCTAACTTGTTGTTATGTCTATGTATGAGATTTATAAATTATTGTATATTCATTTATTTTTACTTGGCTAATTTATTGAATTCTCTGTTTATAAAAGTATTACAATTTTTAGATTTATTTATTAAATATATTTAACTTTTATATTTATTAACTTTCTAATTTCTTTTTGTTTATTTTGTTTTTATCTAACTTTTAAATTTTTTTTAAAAATTTTTTTTTTTTAAAAACCTAACTTTTAAATTTTTTTTAAAAATTTTTTTTTTTTAAAAACCTAACTTTTAAATTTTTTTTAAGTTGAATAATTTTTCAGTTAATTAGTTTATTTTCTTATTCCCATTTTATTGATATAATAATTTTAGTGTATGAATTTTTCTGTAAGCATTGTTTTGTCTTTATTTTATAGAATGCAATATGTTGTGTTTCTATCATCAATGTTTCTAGAAATTCTGCAATATTTTCTTTTTGATTCAAGGATTGTTAAAATAGGGTTTTTGTTTTTTGTTTTGTTTTGTTTTTGTTTTTTAGTTTTCAAGCGTAATGACCTTTTACTTTTTAATTTTGTAATTGGTATAAATTACTATAGGAGCCCTGATAGCATAGTGCTTAAGGCACTTGACTGCTAACCAGAAGGTTGGCAGTTCGAACCCACCAGCCACTCCTCGGAAGGAAGGTTGGGCAATCTACTGCCGTAGTGATACCCCCTCGGAAACCCAAGGACGGGTCACTATGAGTCGGGTCCAACTTGATGGCACATAACAACAACAACATAAATTTATTGAGTTTTGGTAAAAAAAAATATTATCTATACTATTTTTAAGTTTTGATATTAATTAAAAAGTTTTCTTTGTAGCCAAAACCATAACTATTTGAAAAGAAAATATGTTATCAATTTTCAGTTTGATGTGTTGACTGTGTGTCAAATTCTTTTCTATTACTTATCATTGCATGAGTTGGATTTTTCTTAGACCTGCTGGTTACAAGCTACTTCTGTTGGGATTCAGGAGGAGACGTTGAGCAGCTTTTTGACTCCTTGTTCACTACTTTCACCAAATGCTTCATGTAGAAATGGCTCTTCTATATGAGTCTGTGTTACTACCAACTCTACTGGGTCCAAGAGGGCTTCTTCTGACCTTTATTCCTATTTTCTCTGCTACAAATAAGAGACATATATTTGCATTTTGAGGTTGAACCCTTCACCTTAGGAAGATATTTTTTCAGACACTTATGGAGATCTGCCACTGCTGGCAGTCTCATTATTACTCTCTAGGCTTCTTTGCTGTCTTCCCTGTGTGGAATCTACTAAGTGCTGCTTTGTTAGTGCTTTTATTTTGGGAATCTGTGGGATATATGTCTTCTGGTTTTGGTAAAACTTAAGGTTATGTAGTTTTGTTGTTCTTGTGAGCTGTGTAGCATATGCATGCTAATCAGGAGGAGAGGAGGGAAGATTCTATCTCGTGCAACCATGTTCTTACCAAAGTCCTCCTTGCCTTGACAGCTAGCTCATCATAGCCTTTCACTCTTCTTTGGCTCATGCTTTAAAAGTTGTAATTCCTCAGGCTAATTACCTCTGTTTTTCCTTCATTACATCATTAAAGCATGTGTTTTGTAAGTTGCCTTTATGTCCTAGGCTTCTTCACCTTTTCCAACACATAATTTGAAAATTAGTTCTTTTTTTTGTTTGTTTGTTTAGTTTGGAATACCCTTTTCTAGAACTTTAAAAAAAAAAAATTGCCCCCTTTAGGAAACCTTCTTTGACACCTCCTCCAGGCAGAATTAATCTTTAATCTTTCACCTGTGTTCATATAATACTTTGTTCCATTGTTAGTGCATTTACCTTGTTTTCAGTATTTGTGCATCTATGTTATTATCAAACCACTGAGTTCCTCAGGAATGTTGTTGTTGTTGTTATATGCCATTGAGTCAGACCTGACTCATAGGGACCCCTCCTTGGGTTTCCAAGGCAGTATCACTATGGAAGTAGATTGCCCCATCTTCCTTCCGAGGAGTGTCGGGTGGGTTTGAACCACTAGCCTTCTGGTTAGCAGTCAAGTGCCTTAGACACTACACTAACAGAGTATAGAGGAATAGAGACCTCATATTTATATCCTCTCTACCTATATCCTATGGAGCTCTGGTGCCATAATGGATAATACATTTGGCTGCTAACCAAAAGGTCGGCAATTCAAACCCACTAGCTGCTCCATGGAAGGAAGATGGGGTGATTTACTTCCATAAACATTTACAGCATCAGAAACCCGATGGGAGTTGCTATGAGTCGTAATTGACTCAGTGGCAGTGAGTTTGTTTTGGGTTTGCTGGGAGCTCTGGTAGTGTAGTGCCTAAGGCACTTGACTGCTAACTGGAAGTGTGGTGGTTCAAACCCACCAACCACTCCTTGGTAGGAAGGTTGGGCAATCTACTTCCATAGTGATACTGCCTCTGAAACCCAAGGAGGGGTTGCTATGAGTCGGTTCCGACTCGACGGCACATAACGACAACAACAACCTATATACAAACCAGTCATAATTCCGACTCGACGGCACATAACGACAACAACAACCTATATACAAACCAGTCAATAAATAATTTTCAAGTTTCGAATTTCTGGGTCCCTCCATTTGGCTTTCCTATGATGGTCACCACTTACCTTCAATTCTCTTTATTTGATTTTTCCACTATTTCAAATGAAGAATTGAGTAATCTAGATTTTCTTATTTAGCTTTTACTCTCAAAGTAAATTTAATCATTTCAAAGCAAGTTTCCTACTCTTAGGAAGTAACTAAAACTACTATAGAATTGGATAGCTCACACAGTTTGAAAAAGCTCAACAATCATTAATGGAAATTCTTCTACCTTTCCAGGTGATGCAACTGTGACAATAGCTCACAGATACACCCCCAGAGAACAACTGAAGATCCATACTCAGCTGGCAGATATTATCATAGTAGCTGCAGGTAAGTCCTTAGTGCATGGTGCTTTTAGAATATTATTAGTAATTTCTGCCCTAATTGCTGAAATATTTGAAAGAACCTCTTCTTGGGAGGGTTAGAAATATGTTACTAACTTGCATTGACTGCATTATATCTCTTGGCAATCATCCTGTTGGCCCATTTTGCCTGTGTTAGCATTTGTCAGTTCATTTTGGAGCCCCAAACGCCAAACAGCCTTTAGAGTGATAGATCAAGCACAAGAACAAACATCATCCATTTTGTCAATTACTGTGACAAACATGATTTAGCAGCATTTATGGAAAATGTCAATGTGGGTCAAAACTGTATTGTGGCATCAATTGATGCAGAAAAGGCATTTGATAAAATCCAACACCCATTTCTGATCAAAACTCTCAGCAAAATAGGA
>NW_006922092.1:678235-685300 GCF_000298275.1 Orycteropus afer afer | reverse complement strand
AACTGCTGTATGAAAAGTGAATTTACTCTGTAAATCTTCACCCAAATCCTAATTAAAAAAAAAAAAAAAAAAGGAAAAAACTGTATTGTGGCTGTGGGAAACAGCAACAATGACAAAAAGCACTGATATATTCTCAAGTTGTATTAATGGCAATATAGTATACAGATAGACAACCAAGGTGCTCCACTGGCCATATTAAGGCTGAGGAATTATGTTCTGGATTCTAACCTAGACTTTAAGGAGAAAGCTGATGGACTGGTTCATGTGTAAAGGACAGCATCTAAGATGATAAAATTTCCCCAAAAAATGGCTGATGGCGTGCTTTAATGAACTGAGGATATTTGATCTGGAAGAAAAAAATATGACTTAAGGAAGATACAGTAAATTTAAAAAAATCAAAGCTGCTGTTGCATTGTGGGGAATTTCAGTCAATGTCATGAGACAAAGTGTATGTTAACTGCTGTAAGGCAAATGAATTTGCTCTGTAAACTTTCACAAAATCACAATAATAATAATAATAATAATAATAATAAAATCAGAGCTGCTTGAAAGTGCCCAGCTAGTGAGTTCCCTATCACTGCAGTGACTGGGAAAAAGATAGATAAGAACTTATTGGAGTCCTTCCTACCAATTTTTATTAACTCTTGCACCATTTTGAATGATAAAAACAAAAACAACTCATGCCCTCTATTAACATCATTAAAATATTTTAATAAATTAAATATTATAGCTAAAAACACATGCACACTTGTGATTTTTTATAATTAGAGAACTTTTGGTCTCTAGAAAATGTGTTACATTTCTTTTTTACTCCTTAATACTTAGGGTCACTGTAGAGAATTGTCATGTACTGATCGGCAGGAAGGTTGGGCAATCTACTTCTGTAGTGATACTGCCTCGGAAACCCAAGAATGGGTCGCTATGAGTCAGGTTTGACTTGAGGGCACATAACAACAACAATGAGTAGCAGTTTAGGCTCACTGAATTTTAATATTTTCTCAAATTCTGCTATTCTGTTAATACATAGGGGACAGATTAGATTTATTTGTGTTGCTCTACAAAGCAAGTCAACAAGAAAGATATTTTCTTTCTTGGGCTGGAATGTAGAGAAAGGGGTTGTCTGTGGATAATTCACTGACAGATATTTAAGAATTTATTGGATCATTCTGATTGTAATTAAACATCAATTTTTTTGAATAGCAAAGAGAGTAGTAAATATATTCATTCATTCAGTAAACATTGGACAAACTCTTCCTATAAACCAAGAGCTATTCTATGTTCTACCGATGTAGCAGTGAATAAAAATGACAGATTTCAGCTCTTGTAGAGCTTATATCTTAGTGGGAGAGAAAGCAAATAAATAACCAATAAAATAAATGTCAGATAGTGATTAGTGCTATAGTGAAAAATAAAGTTGGTGAGGAGATAGAGTACACATTGGGTACTCTTTTATGTAGATTGATCAGCTGAGTGATTGGTCAGAGCTTTCTGAAGTACTTTTCGAAGCAGGGTCCTTCTCCTGGCCCTTCTGCAGTTGCCCACCAGATCGTCTCTGCCCTTCCCTGCCTTGCTGTGGCCTAGCAAAGCTGGCTGATGAGGTCTGCCTCACCTGAGCTCTCTGCTATAGCTCCTGTCAGTGTTTAGCACCAGCAGGATCTCAGATGGAGAAGGAAAGAATAGTCAAGTCCAGATACTGCTTTTTCCGATTTCTGACTACATTCTGCTTCCTCCTGTGTCCCTGGTTTCTGCTGAGGAGCCTCCCTTTCTCCCTGCAGTGACATTACTTCTTCAGTCCTACAATGGTACAAGCTTCCTGTTGTTTATAATCTTCAAATTCTTCAGTATTCCTTGTTTTTCTCTTAACCATAACAATATCTTTGTGAAAATCACTTCATTGGTGTCTCCATCTGACACGACTGAGGTTGATTCTGTTGCCTGCCAGTACTCTGACTGAGGCAGACCTAATAAAGTGAAGGAACAAATCAAGGAAAAATCTAGAGGGAAGAGTATCCCAAACAGAGTGAACAGTAAATACAAAAATCGTAGGGAAGAGTATATGGTTAGAGTGTTCCAGAACATGAATATTTAAAAGCTTATTCTGGCATCCTGATTTTAATTAAATATGAATGAATTAGGGGGATGCTGGTTGGAAATAATGTTGGTAAGGTAACTAGGGCTAGCTCATGTTGGACTTTGCAGGCCATGGTAAAGACTTTGATATAAACCAAGGATAATTGAGAGCAGGAGATTGATATGGTCTAATTTAATATTTTTAAAAGATCATTAAGGCTTCAAGGAGAAATGGCTCCAGAAGATGAGGAATAGAGACAGAGTAGTTAGTGAACTTGTGTTTAATAGATCTTGATTTTCCCTAATTTAATTTATTTGCAAATATGCAAAATAATTCTATCCTTTATTTCTACCTTTATTCTTGCCACGTGTTATTTCCATATTGCTGAAATTATTATGACTCTCTTATCTAAGGCTCAATGAGAGCCTTTTTCATTTTGCCTATCAATTAGACATTATTGGTAATTTCTCCCAATAATTTTAAACTTGAATTGCTGAGTATTTACAAAATAGGAAGGGAGAATACAAAATCCAGAAGATACTAATTTCATGAAGAGGATAATGATAAATTAGTTTCAACCCAATTTAATTCAATTCATTATTTTTATCTAGGTTCTTTTCTGAAACCCTGAATACATTTGATAATGACTTCTGGAGCACTGATTTGCCTTCTTATAGAGTAAAAATGAAAATGTTCCTTTTCCCAGAAGTCACCAGTAAGTGGGTAATGGGTAATGCTAACCACATTTCTTGTTTTGCTGAGAAATTATATTGAGGTGATAGCAAATGGAAAATTTTTAGTGGCTTTGATAGTAGTTAAGATAGATGCTTAGAGAGATAAACTTTGTCAGACTACATATCAGCATTAAGTGATTGGCACATTTATGCAAGAACAATGTTATATGGATTTCTTTCTAGAAACACTTTGGTTCACAAAGACTCTCAGAATTTGGTGAGTAAAGAGATATTTGAATGTGTATCCTTCTCTGCTCTAACTCTAGACATAGTGATATTTACATTATTTTAAAAAGGTGATAGTTCATCCTAATGTTCAGAATTTGCAAAGGATATTTCACAGTTGCCCTTAGTTTCCATGTATCCATTGTAATAATGAATGAATATTTTCTTCTACTAGAATAAAATCCCTGAGGATGCATTCACGCTCATGTTTTGTTTTATTATCATAACAAATAGCAAATGGCAATCACAATCCTCTTGCAAGATCCACTGATAATTCTCTTGTGATTAAATCTATCATAATGTCACAAGTTGTTATGCCAACATGGTCAGCATCCTTGAGTTGATCTTAGAGACTCACTGTGAGCTCCTCTTTAAAGGCCTAAATCAGCACTGAGTATATAAGGTATTAAAAAAGAAGTCAGGAAAAGAAAAAGAAAGAAAGAGAAGGGAAAAGAAGGTCAAGCCTATATCAAGTTAACAAAATAAGAGCTAAGGGGTACTCAGGGCCCTAGGTGTGGAGATAGTATTTAGGAGATTTAGCCTAAATTTAGCATTTAGATGATTTAGTCTTTTTAGGCGATTAAATGTGCCATTTGGTCATCCTCCTACCACTAGAGGGAACCAGTCAGGTGCACAACAATCAGATGTATTTAAATTGGCCACTTATGTTCCTAATCCTGGTCTGAAGATGTTTTGTTTCACTCAGTGGAAACAGGTCCTTTTCCTGGCACTGAATTCCAGCTCATAAATCTCTAGCAGGATATAGAGGCATTCTGAATGCTAGAAGTGAACCCAGTGTATGACGCTGCAGTAACCCTGAAGAAATGAATATTTGATTAATGGAAAATGCCGTGGAAGAAATAACTAATGATTGTTACATTTTCACTTCCTCAGTCACCTGGAGAATTAAGGTTGAAAACATGTGGCTATTGGGAAATCATGGTGAAATTATACAGAGAATATGAATTAATGTAAAAAAATAAATTCCATGTAACCAGACAATAGAAATAAAGTGTTATTAAAATGACCGCATCATGATTATGTGTGGGAAACAAATAAGTGCAATTAACAGTGAGTATTAAAGAAAGAGCTAATGATCTAATGGCATGGGTAGCTGAAACAGGGAGGGCTGGATCACTGTCCTAACTAGAATGCCAGCATATGTGGAAGCCGTCCCATCTAGGAGAACTCATAAGGAGGAGTAGAAAGATTGATAATGTCTAAGAGATGACAGTGAAGAATGTGGTGATGAAATCCCTGAATGGACTTGCAGAATAAAAAAGTAAAAGAGGAAATTGTTGTGTAAATCTCAAAAGATCATGGACATGAATAAAATTAGCTTATGTTAATAGTGAAGGAGTTCTGGAGGTGTAGTGGTTAAGGCATTTGGCTGCTAACCAAAAGGTTGCTGGTTCGAACCTACTAGTCACTGAGATCAAGAATGATGACTCAGTCTGCTTCTATAAAGGTTTAGAGCCTCGGGAACCCAATCAAGGTCACTATGAGTAGGAACTGACTCGATGGCAATGAGTTTGGTTTGGAGTTTTATGTTAATAGTAATCTCACCCCTCCAATTTCTCAAGTTCCCATAGTACTAATCTTGTAGGTTTAACTGTACAGGTTTAGTTTACCTCTTTAAACATCCCCTCCCCACCTGCCCCCAAACACAAAGTCACTATTTGGGCCAATTTAGAAGTTCAAATCTGAAAAGTCTTCACTCAAAGTCACCCTCTTTGAATTCACAGAAACAATAAATCTGTTTCTATGACACTTTAGTATGTCACAGTTATAGCACTTAACACCTATTTATAGTTGTCTGTCATCTTCACTAGACTATTGCAAAGACAGGATTGGGATTGGCTTTTTTTTTTTTTTTTTAAAGCTTGGTATCCAAGTACTTAGAACAATATCTTCCATACAGTTGGATGCTCAATAAATATGTATTACATTGATTTTGAAATTGCAATTGGAGGAAAGTTTTCTTCAAATTGATACAAATTTAGCTTATATGATTTTAAAATATAATTTTAAAAAGATAGACATTCTATTTCTTGGTTGAGTTACAGGGTTTCAGCATTACTTTTGTGAACTACTGAATACTCCTAATTTGTTATTTTATCAAGTACTTGATAAAGCCATAAAAGTGAAATATTTAGTATGAAAAATTAGTTCAGAATACTAAATGGATAAGTGAACTGAGTTGAGTATGACTCTTAAGATTAAGAAGTTGTGAGAAGGAAGAAGGAAGAAGAAAGAGACTATTGTAGATGTCTAAAATACAATAAGAACGCGAATAATTGAATGAAAAGGAATAGTTTAGGGGAAGATTAAATTGGCTTTGTGTAAAGCTAATGATAAAGAAAAGAAGGCTAGCCAGTATAAAACACCAATTCTAAGGTTGTGTTAGAAGTTCCTTTGGCTCTTTCCTATCTCTTACTTTAAGGAAGCTGGAAGAAATCCTAAGTTTGTAAAAGTTTCAGTAATCTTCATTATCTGGTCAGGATGGCAAATTATTTTGTAGATACTGTCCAAAGAACCCTCCGCCCATCTGAGTAAACTCTGTGGAACTAAATTCATTCAGAAGATGAACTGCTGAGTCAGTGCCACTTGCATGTTAAACTTCTGGATACAGAATGCCACACTGGTGAAAGCTCGCGGCGTTTTGTCTACTAAGCCATCCCCTCCAGCATGATGAATGAACTTCACAGTCGTAACTCTAGCGTCTCTATTGCAACACTTTTAATGATAGACACTGTAATATAAAACATGATAAATGGGAGTAATTTAGAATATTCATACTTACTCGTCATAAAATATTAAGTAAGCAACTAACTTTCTTTCACCACTTTTCCCATCATATTATCAAGTTCTACATACACTCCCATCAAACATCATCCTGTGTTCCCAACAGGGTTTTCCCTCTGGTAGATTTCCTCCTCTGTGGAGCAGGGTTAGTAATTTTCAGGATTCCGGGACACTGGAAAGTACCAATGGGTGGGGCATGCAAACCAGTTTATTCTGCCATTCATAGTTCATGGACTTGGGAATGAAAGTTGCTCATTTACAGCCCTGGGTGCTTCCTGAGTGGATGGCAGCATATTTCATGGCTTCACTAATGTCTTTGTTCTTCCCACATCCTATTTGTCATTCTCTAGCTTGTCTTCTTTAGCTAACCCATGCTTCTCCACTTAGAGTTTCTTCCCTTGCTCCTAAATTTATTATTTATCTCAATTTTGTCAATTATTTTGAATGTTATATAATAATGCGGTTAGAGTAAGAATTTCAGAATTTAAATCTGAATGTTGCCACTTACTAATTGTGCAAACTTGGTCAACTCATCCCATCTCTTGGAGCTTTAATCTCTTCTTTTTATGGTATAAAAAAGAATAAACTTTAACACAGTGTTGTTAAACCAGCCAATCCACATAAAAAACTTAATATAGTGAATGGCATATAATATATACTCAGTAAAGATTGTATACTATTACCTTTTAGGTCATTGTATACCATTGTTTAAACAATAATTTGTAAGTAATGAATCATTTAAATTATGAAGCTACATGTTCCCTGGTTAGCGATCAATTGAAAGGTTGGTCGTTTGAGTCTACCCAGAGGTGCCTTAGGAGAAAGATCTAAAGATCTGCTTCTGAAAAATCACTTACTGGAAACTCTCCAGAGCACAGTTCTATGCTGACCCTTGTGGGTTGCTTTGCTTTGGAATTGACTTAATTGATAACGCATTTTTTTTTTTTTCTCTGCATAACCAAAGGAATATACTTTCTGGTTCCTGTATTCTTTTCTTTTTTTGATGGTATCTTTGCTTGGCTTTGGTATCAGGGCTATACTGGCTTCATAGAATGAATTTAGGAGTATCCTTTCCTTTTCTATGTTCTGGAATAGTTTGAGTAGGGTTAGTGTCAACTCTTCTCTGAAAGGTTGGTAGAATTCTCCAATGAAGCTGTCTAGGCCAGGGATTTTTGTTGTTGGGAATTTTTTAATGCCTTCTACAGTTTCTTCTTTTGTTATGGGTCTGTT
>NW_006922092.1:675502-676470 GCF_000298275.1 Orycteropus afer afer | reverse complement strand
ATGTCCTCCAAGTTCACCCATGTTATGCGGTGTTTTGCAGATTCTGCATTATTCTTCAGTGTTGCATAGTATTCCATTGTGTTTATGTACCATAGTTTTGTTATCCATTCTTCTATTGATGGGTATGTAGGTTGTTTCCATCTTTTTGCTACTGTAAATAGTGCTGTGATGAACATGGGTGTGCATATATATGTTCTTTTCCTGGCTCTCACTTCTTTAGGATATATACTTGGTAATGGAATTGCTGGGTCAAATGGTATTTCTAATTTCAGCTTTTTAAGGAATTGCTATACTGCTTTCCACAGTGGTTGTATCACTTGACAGTCACAACAGCAGTGTATGAGAGTGCCAATTTCTCCACATCCTCACTAGCATTTGTTATTTCCCATCTTGTTGAACTTTGCCATTAGTGCTAAGGTGAGATGATATCTCATTGTTTTGATTGGCATCTCTATGATGGCTAATGATCTTGAGCATTTCTTCATGTATTTGCTGGTCACCTGAATATCCTCTTTGGTGAAGTGTCTATTCATGTCTTCTGCCCATTTCTAAATTGGATTGTTAATCTTTTTGTTGTTGAGGTGTTGGAGTTTTCTATAAATTTTAGAGATAAGTCCCTTGTCAAATATGTTGCTGCCGAATATTTTTTCCCAATCTGTAAGTTCTCTTTTGACTCTTTTGGAGAAGTCTTTGGAAGCACATAAAAATTTAATATTTAGAAGGTCACGTTCATCTAGTTTGTTTTCAGCTGTTTGTGCATTTTGAGTTATGGTTGGCAGTCCATTTATGCCATAAATTAGAGCCCCTAAATTTGCCTCTGTATTTTCCTTGAGGAACTTTATAGTGTTGTTGTTGTTGTTGTTGTTTGCTGTCGAGTCGGCCCCGACTCATAGTGACCCCTCCTTGGGTTTCCAAGGGAGCTCTGGTAGCATAGTGGCTAAGACACTTGCCTACTAACCAGACGGCTG
>NW_006922092.1:663334-674688 GCF_000298275.1 Orycteropus afer afer | reverse complement strand
GGTTTTCTATGTATAGAATATTATTATCAGCAAATAGGGATAATTTTACTTCTTCTTTACCAATTTGGATGACTGTGATTTCCCTTTCTTGCTTTATTGCCCTGGCTAGAACTTCTAATACAGTGTTGAATAGAAGTGTTGATAGCAAGCATCCTTGTCTGGTTCCTGTTTGCAAGGGGAATGGTTTCAGTCTCTCTCCATTGAGAATAATGTTGGCTGTGGATTTTGCATATATGCCCTATATTATATTGAGGAATTTCCCTTCTATTCCGATTTTGCTGAGAGTTTTTATCAGGAAAGCATGTTGGATTTTATCAAATGCCTTTTATGCATCAATTGATATAATCATGTGGTTCTTTTCCTTGGTTTTATTTATGTGATGGATGACAGTGATTGTTTTTCTAATGTTGAACCATCCTTGCATACCTGGTATGAACTCCAATTGGTTATAATGAATTATTTTTTTGATATGTTGTTAGAGTCTATTGGCTAGGATTATGTTGAAGATTTTTGCATCCATATTCATGAGGGATATTGATCTGTAGTTTTCCTTTTTTAGTGATGTCTTTGCCTGGTTTTGGTGTCAAGGTTATGCTTGCTTCATAAAATGAATTTAGGATGATTCCATCCTTTTCTATGTTCTGGAATAGTTTGAGTAGGATTGGTGTCAGTTCT
The DNA here is from genome assembly GCF_000298275.1 of Orycteropus afer afer. Taxonomy (NCBI): domain Eukaryota; kingdom Metazoa; phylum Chordata; class Mammalia; order Tubulidentata; family Orycteropodidae; genus Orycteropus; species Orycteropus afer. The sequence continues at coordinate 674,013 of NW_006922092.1, read as the reverse complement.
TCTCTGAATGTTTAGTAGAATTCGCCAGTGAAACTCTCTGGGCCAGGACTTTCCTGATTTTAAACCATGCAATATTCACTTATTCTGTTCAAATGACTACCTCATGGTCTATGTACAGGTTCCTTATGAGCACAATTAAGTGTTCTGGAGTTAAAATTCTTTGCAATGTTATCCATGGTTTCTCAATCCACACAATTGAATGTCTTTGCAATAAAACAGTTAAACATCTTTCTGGTATTCTTTGGTTTCAGCCAAGATCCATCTGACATGAGCAATGAGAGCCCTCGTTCCACATCTTCAGAATTCATCTTGAATTTCTGGCAGTTCTCTATGTATTTCTGCAACCAATTTTGAATTATCTTCAGCAAAATTTTCCTTACATATGATATTAATGATATTGTTCAATACTCTTTCCATTCTGTTGGATCACCTTTCTTTGTAATATATAAATATCTTACAGTAGTTGCCCAGATAGCTGACTTCCAAATTTCTTGGCATAAATGAGTGAACACCTTTTGTGCTGCTTACGTTTGTTGAAACATCTCAGTGGGTATTCCGTAAATTCCTGGTACCTTGTTTTTTGCCAGTTCTTTCAGTGCAGTTTGGACTTCTTCCTTTAGTACCATTGATTCTTGACCATATGCTACTTCTTGATTTGATTGACCACCGACCAATTCTTTTTGGTTCAGCGACTCCATGTATCCTTTTCTTCTTCTTTGTTTGTTTCCTGCATTTTTAAATATTGAGCACAGAGAAACCTCTAATATTGCAACTTGAGGCTTGATTATTTTTTTTTTTCCCTCAGTTCTTTTGGCTTGAGAAATGCCAAACATGCTCTTCCCTTCTGGGTTTCTAACACTAGGTGTTTGCACATTTCTTCATAATATTCAATAATAAACTACCCTTTGAAATATTCTGTTCAACACCTTTGCTTCATCATTTCTTGCATTCACTTTAGCTACTCTCCATTCAAGAGCATGTTTCAAAGTCTCTTCTGACATCCTTTTTCATCTTCTTTACTTTTTCCTGTCTTTTTAATGACTTTTGGCTTTGGAGATGAAACTTAAATATTTCTCTATTTCTGGCTGATAGTGTGAGTGTGATTCTTTGTGTATGATGTCCTTGAGTCATCTGACAACTCGTCTGGTCTTTGGTCATTGGTGTTCAGTGCATGAAATCTGTACTTTACATGGTCTCTAAATTCAGGTGAGATATACTCAAGGTCATATTTTGACTCTCATGGACATGTTTTAATTTTCTTCCACTTAAAGTTGTAATATTAGCAATTGATGGTCTTTTCCACAGTTAGGCCCTGGCCTTGTTCTGATTGATGATACTGCTTCACCATCATCTCTTTCCACAGACGTAGTCAATTTAATTCTCATCCAGTCTGCCTTTAGCTGCCCCCATGAGCAGTGAACAGAGACCTACACTCACACTATCAGTTGGAAATATAGAAATATTTAAGTTTCATCCCCAAAGGACTTCTTATTTAAATTGTTGATATTTTGTTAATATGAACTGTAAAAGTTAAATGCAAACTTTTATATTTTTCTATGACCCATTTTAGCCTTAAATAAGCAAAAACATTCTCCAAATAATTTATATCCCAAGAACCATCTCAAGGCTTTATTACTTTTTCTTGCACTTACCTATTTTTTTTTTTTTTTTCTCAAATTGTTCTAATTGCATGGACTTGTGAAAAAGGAATTACAATCTTATTGTCTCCAAATGTTTTCACTCTATGGTATCAGTAAACAGTAAGTAGAAAAAAAATCAACTATTTTTTTCTTTGGGAGCTAGGGGAACTTCTCTGTCTACACCTGCATATGCTTCCAATTTCTCACAAGTAAAAAAGCATTAATAACAATATCGAAAAGAATTTCCTCAGTAAAGAACAATTAGATCAAAGATCTTTCTTCATGATGTTGAAATACAGATATCCTTGGAAATGGTTAAATGATATGTTGTTTAAAAGTAATTATAACACAAAATGGATCAGAGACCTAAATATAAGACATAAAACTATACAATTCCAGAAAATAACATAACAGAAAATTTAGGTGACTTTGAGTTTGGCAATGTTTTTTTTATGTGCAGCACCAAAAGCACCATCCATAATATGTATAAACTATGGACTATAGTTAATAATGGGAGCTCTGGTAGCATAGTGCCTAAAGCACTTGACTGCTAACCAGAAGGCTGGCAGTTCAAATCCACCAGCCACTCCTCAGAAGGAAGATGGGGCAATCTACTTTCGTAGTGATACTGCCTCAGAAACCCAAGGAGGGGTCGCTATGAGTCGGGTCCGACTCGATGGCACATAACAACAACAACAACATAGTTAATAATGATAATGAATCAATATTGGTTCATTATTTGTAACAAATGTACCACATGGAATGCAAAATGTTAATAATAGGAAAAATTGTGTGCAGAGATAGAGGGAGTGTGGTAATTATGTTTGTGTGTCAACTTGGCTGGGCCTGGTTGAGTGGCTGGGCAGCTGCATGTAGTATTCCCCATGATGAGACTGGTAATCAACTCCATGGTGGAATTTACTGTGAGCAGCTGAGTAGCTGCTTTAGGGATGTGGTCTTCTTGTATATAAGGAGAAGTCTTGGGGAACGGTCTCTAGCTTATGGCATGTTTGGACCCTGGATGTAACCATGTCATTGTCAGCCATGCTTTGCCAACCTTGAGCCTTACAATGAACTTGAATTAATAGCCTGCCATGTGGTTTAGTAACATCAGGACTGTGCCATTTTATTTGTCGACCTTGGGCTTGTCAACCTCAGTAGCCAGCAGCTGTCTGAGTGAAGAAAAGCTTCCAGCTTAAGTGGGCCTGGAGCAAGAGGTAGAGCCTGAAAGCCAAAGGTCAAGGGGCATTCACACAGCCCCTAGAGCCTGGCACTTTGAACTCGGATTTAAAGCCTCCAAATTGTAAGAATAAACTCCTGTTTGTTAAAGCCATTCCATTTGTGGTATATATTCTTGTGAGAGCGGCACTGGATAACCAGAACAGGGAGTATATTGTATATGTATACTTTCTGCACAATTTTCAGTAAACCTAAAACTGCTCTAAAAATAAAGTCTATTAAAAATAATCTTACTTGGTTAGTCTTAGTTTCTTAGTGTTGCTGTAACAGGAATACCACAAGTGGGTAGCTTTAATGAACATAACAGAAATTTATTTTCTAACAGGAGGCTAGAAGTCCAAACTCAGGTTGCTGGCTCTAAGGGGGAAGGTTTTCTCTGTCTGTCAGTTCTAGGGGAGATCCTTGTTTCTTTTCAGCCTCTTTTCCTCAGTTCCTTGGTAATCTCCATGTGGCACAAGTCTTCTGTGCCTTGCTGCTTCTGTGCATAATGTGCTCCTTTAATATCTCAAAGTGATTGATTTACAACCCATCCTACACTAATAGGTCTCATTAACCTAACAAGTGAAACTATTCCCAAATGGGATTATATCCACAGGTATGGGGATTAGGATTTGCAGCACATATCTCATGGGGATACAAATTCAACCTATTAGTTATGCTCTGGTAGCATAGTGCCTAAGGCACTTGACTGCTAACCAGGAGGCTGGCGGTTCAAACCCACCAGCCACTCCTCGGAAGGAAGGTTGGGCAATCCTACTTCCGTAGTGATAACTGCCTCGGAAACCCAAGGAGGGGTCGCTAGGAGTTGGGGCCGACTCGATGGCAAATAACAACAACATATATACATGGATACCATGGGGGCGGGGAGAACACTTTCAAAATACAAGTTTACATTAAGAAATATTTAAAATATTCACAAAATTAAGTGAAAGGATTTGTTAACATGTATGTAACTATTACCTAGATCTGTTAGATCTGAATGTTGTTATGCATGTTTTCAATCTTGGGATGCTATGTATGATAGTTGGAGTTGTATGTCAACTTGGCTGGACCACAATTCTGAGTGGTTTAAGCAGTTATGATGTGAGTTATTCGCATGATGAGATCGGATGTCTATGTTTTGAGCAGCCAATTGGTTGAAAGGGAGTTTTCCTAAGGATGTGGCCTGCTTCCAATATATTTATGGACATCCGGGAAAAAGGCACTCTTCTGTGGTTCAGGATCCTGTTGTGCTGCCTACAACTGTATGTGAGCAAACAATGTACAATTTGGCCTGGAGATCTTGGATTCATTATCTGTTGGAGTCAACAGCTGGTATACTGCTGCCAACCTTGAACTCATCAGCACCTGCAGCTGTGTGAGTCGGGAAAAGTCTCCAGCTTGATGTTTGATCCAAGAACCTGAGATTGGCCAGTGTCTATAAGTGTGTGAGCCATTTTCTTTAGATAAATTTCTCTCTCTCTCTAAACTTTACTGGTTTTGCTTCTCTAGAGAACCCAGCCTAACACTTTTGGTACCAAGATTTGTTCTAGAGACACAAAATCATAAGGATGTGCTTCCTAAATTGGTTCTCGCCAATTCTATTTTGGCTCTCCAATTTGATTAATTGTAAAGGCACTGGTGACCCTGCCTCCGTTAGTAAAGAGGGCCCTGCTAGTCCATAGTATGAGGTGGCAACATTAATTTGCAAAATAACACTGCCAATAGATCAAGTATTTTTGAGAAGTGAGGCTCTAGGTAATCGCATATTTGATACTTTTCTGCTATTTTGTCAGCATGAAGAGCATAAGGAAGCTGGTTGCTTGGTCCTACTTGTGCTAGACAAAATGGTGAAAGAGCGAGATGAGTTCAGGGCTGCTGAGTCACAGCTCAAGTGCTGCATAAAAGACCTCAATGTTTCCAGTTGTGTTCTGAAAGAAAGCTTATTTCTTCTAGCACCAGAGCTAATGTTTCTGAAAACCATACCCAGAATCTTATTGTAAGGGTGGCTGAATTACAATGCCAATTGAATTGTCAACCCAGAATGGTGTCTGTAGTTAAAGTGAGGGCATTGATTGGGAAAAATGGGATCCTGAAACCTGGAATGGGGACATATGGCCAGAAAATCAGGAAGATGAGGATATAGAGCCTGTAAATTCTGTTGAATCCCTCCCATCTGAAGGGATTACTATAAAATCATTATCCCTTCCACCTCCATTTGGTGGGGTTAACCAAGCTATTCCTGCTAGGTCATTGACTGAGGTAGATGCCATGGAATACATTGCTGAATGTTCTCAGGAACTGCCCCAACCACCCACTGTTGCTGCTAGACCTATAATTAAAGTTAAGTCCATGCAAGCCCCAAAAGGTGAAATACAAAGTGTGACTGAGGAGGTGGTATGCTACACCCAAAAAGAACTACTAGATTTTGCTAACATATACAGACAAAAACCTGGAGAATATGTATGGGAATGGCTACTGAGGATGTGGGATAATGTAACATTGGATCAGAGTTTATTGATTTAGGTCCACTAAGTACAGATTCCTCATTCAGTGTTTCAGCTTGAGAGTTTAGGAAAGGATCCAATTGTTTATTTGTTTGGCTTTGTGAAGCATGGGTTATGGCCTACTTAAGCCAAGTTGAAGTATCAGACGTGCCTTGTTATAATGTAGAAGAAGGTATCAGGAGGCTTAGGGAAATTGGCGTGTTGGAGTGGATTTATCAGATTAGACCCCTAGAGCCAGAAATGGAGAGTCCAGAGGACACACCTTTCACCAGTACAGTGAGGAACAAACCTGTGAAGGGAGCTCCAGCATCCTTGATGACTGCTTTGACTGCTATTTTATGTAAGCCAGAGTTGACAGTGGCAACTACCCTAAGTGAACTAAGACACTTAACTATGATGGGGCTGATTGGACCACATGGTAGTAGGGGTCATGTGGCAGCACTTAATCGGCAAAGATAAGGTGGGCATGGTCACCATAATGGATAGCAGAGTCAAAACAGTGATCAGAATGCCCTGACTCATGTGGAATTATGGCATTGGCTACTTAGGCATGGTGTTTCTGGTACTGAAATGCATGACAAACCTATTAAATTTATTTACTTGATCTATGTAGACAGATGAATTGTAGGTCACATGAACAGCAGACTAGATTGAATTAGCAGAATACAGAGTCACAGACTCTCAATTCCCAGACTTGGATCAGTTTACAAACCCACAACCCTTTGAATGAAGGGGAGGCTGAGTCCCCTTGAGGAAGGACCCCACTGCATTGCCCAAAATTTATAATGTCAGTATTTCTCCTAGCCTTCCCCAAAGGGATCTGAGGCCTTTTACAAGAGTGACTGTTTATTGGGGGAAAAGATTAATCAGACTTTTCTGGGATTACTGGACACTGGCTCTGAACTGACACTAGTTACAGGAGACCCAAACTGTCACTGTGGCCCACCAGTCAGAGTGGGGGCATAGGGAGGTCAGGTTGTTGATGGAATCTTAGCTCAGGTGCATCTCAGTGGGTTCAGTGGGTCCTCAAACCCATCCTATAGTGATTTCCCCCATTCCAGAATGCATAATTGGAATAGAAATTCTGAGCAATTGGCAGAATTCCCATATTGGGTTCCTGACATGTGGAGTAAGGGCTATTATGGTAGGAAAAGCCAAGTGGAAGCCATTAGAACTGCCTCTACCTACAAAAATAGTAAACCAAAAGCAATACTGCATCCCTGGAGGAGTTGCAGAGATTATGCCACCATCAAGGACTTGAAGAATGCAGAGGTGGTGATTCCCACCATATCCCCATTTAATTTGCCTATTTGACCTGTGCAAAAAACAGATGGATCTTGGAGAATGACAGTAGATTATTGTAAACTTAATTAGGCAGTGACTCCAATTGCAGCTGCTGTTTCTGATGTAGTTTCATTGCTTGAACAAATTATACATCTCCTGGTACTTGGTATGCAGCTATTGATCTGGCCAATGCTTTTTTCTTAATACCAGTTTCAAAGGACCATCAGAAGCAGTTTGCCATCAGCTGGCAAGCCCAACAATATACTTTCACAGTGCTTCCTGAAGGGTATATCAACTCCCCAGCACTATGTCATAATTTAGTCTGTAGAGATCTTGATCACATTTCCCTTCCACAAGACATCACGCTGGTCCATTATATTGATGATATAATGCTGATTGGATCTAGTAAAGAAGAAGCATCAATGACTCTAGACTTAATGGTGAGACATCTGCATGCTACAGTGTGGGAAATCAACCCAACAGAAATGCAGGCACCTTCCACTTTAGTGAAATTTCTAGGGGTCCAGTAGTGTGGGGCATGTTGAGATATTCCTAATAAGTGAAGAATATGTTATTGATCTGGTTTCCCACACAATTAAAAAGGAGGCACAACATCTGGTGGGCCTCTTTGGATTTTGGAGGTAATGTATCCCTTATTTGGGTATCTTGCTTTGGCCTATTTATCAAGTGACTTGGAAAGCTGCTAGTTTTGAGTGGAGTCCAGAACAACAGAAGGCTCTGCAACAGATTCAGGCTGCGATTCAAACTGCTCTGCCACTTAGGCCATATGATCCAGCTGACCCCACTTCAAGGTGCTTGAATGTCTGTAGCAGATAGAGATGCTGTTTGGAGTCTTTGGCAGGCCCCTATTGATGAATCACAACACAAACCCTTGGAATTTTGGAGCAAAGCCTGCCATCCTCTGCAGATAACTACTCTCATTTTGAGAAACCGCTTTGGGCTTGTTACTGACCTTTAGTAGAGATTGAACACTTAACCATGGGCCACCAAGTCACCATAAGGCCTGAGGTGCCCATCATGAACTGGGTGTTGTCTGACCCACAGAGTCATAAAGTTGGACATGCACAGCATCACTCCCTCATTAAATGGAAGTGGTATATCAGATATCAGGCTCAAGCAGGACCTGAAGGCACAAGTAAGTTGCATGAGGAAGTGGCCCAAATGCCTATGGTCTCCACTCTAGTCACATCACATCTTCCAGTCTGCACCTATGGCCTATGGGGAATTCTTTATGATCAGTTGACTGAGGAAGAGAAAACTCATATCTGGTTTACCGATGATTCTGCACGATACGCAGGCACCACTCAAAAGTGGACAGCAGCGGCACTGCAGCCCCTTTCTGGGACTTCCCTGAAGAACAGTGGTGAAGGGAAATCCTCCCAATGGGCAGAACTTTGAGCTGTGCGTCTGGCTGTTCACATTGCATGGTACAAGAAATGGCCAGATGTACGATTGTATATGGATTCATGGGCTGTGGCTAATGGCTTAGCTGGATGTCTGGGACTTGGGAGGAGCATGATTGGAAAATTGGTGACAAGAATGTATGGTGAAGAGGTATATGGATAAATCTCTCTGACTGGGCCAAAGGAGTAAAGATATTTGTGTCTCACGTGAATGCCCACCAAAAGGTGACCTCGACAGAGGAGGACATTAACAAATCAGATGGACAGGGTGACATGTTCTGTAGAAACCAGTCATTCTTTTTCCCCAGGTATTCCTTTCATTGCTCATTGGGCTCATGAACAAAGTGGCCATGGTGGCATGGATGGAGGTTGTGCGTGGCCTCAGCAACATGGACATTTACTTACCAAGGCTGATTTGGCTATGACCACTGCTGAGTGCTTAATCTGCCAGCAGCAGAGACCAACACTGAGTCCAGGATATGAAACCATCCCTCTGGGTGATCAGCCAGCAATCTGGTGGCTAGTTGATTACATTGGACCACTTCCATCAGGGAGGGGACAGCATTTTGTTCTTCCTGGAATAGATACTTATTCTGAATATGGTTTTGTCTTTCTTGCATGCAATGCTTCTGCCAAAACTACCATCTATGGACTTACAGAATACCTTATCCACCGTCATGGTATCCCACACACCATTGCTTCACATCAAGGAACTCTCTTCACAGCAAATAAAGTGCGGCAATGGGCCTATGCTCAAGGAATTCACTTGTCTTCCCATGTTCCCCATCATCCAGAAGCAGCTGGCTTGATAGAATGATGGAATAGCCTCCTAAAAACATACTTATGGCACCAGCTAGGTAGCAATACCGTGAAGGTTTGGGGCAGTGCTCTCCAGAAGGCTATATATGCCCTAACCAGCCTCCAATATATGGTGCTGTTTCTCCAATGGCCAGGATTCCTGGGTTCAGGAACCAAGGGGTGGAAATGGTAGAGGCACCACTCAGTATTACCCCTGGTGACCCTCTCAAAAAGTTTTTGCTTCCTGTCCCTGCTACCCTATGCTCTGAGGGTCTGGAGATCTTAGTCCCAATAGGAGGAACACTCCCACCTGGAGACACAATACTGATTGCATTGAACTGGAAGGTAAGAATGCCACTGGGCCATTTTGGCTTCCTCATGCTTGTGGATCAACAGACAAAGAAGGGTGTTACTGTACTATCTAGTGTGACAGATCCTTATTACCAAGGGGAAATTGGATTGACATTACGTAATGGAGGTAAAGAAGAATATGTCTGGATTCTTCAGGTGTCTCTTAGTACTACCATGCCCTGTGATTAAAGTCAATGGAAAACTACAACAACTCAATTCTGATATGAATGCTAATGGCCCAGACCCTTCAGGAATGAAGGTTTGAGTCACCCCACTAGGCAATGAACCGTGACCAGCTGAGGTGCTTGCTGAGGGCAAGGGAAATACAGAACATGTGGTGGTAGAAGATAGTTCTGAATATCAGCTACAACCACGTGACCAGTTACAGAAACAAGGACTGTGATTATTGTATTTCTTCACTGTATATGTGCATCAGATATTTTTGTTTCCTTCTGTTATGATCTATGAAATGTAAACAAGGTTAATGTGTTTCATTGTACATGTGTTATGTATCATGCTAGATACAAATGTTGTTGTTGTTATTTGCCATCGAGTCGGCCCCGAATATGACTTTTTAATTGTCCTTATTTAGAGATTATATATGGTTAAGGGGATGTGTACAATTGCCAAGTTGACAAGGAGTGGACTGTGATAGTTGGAGTTGTGTGTCAACTTGGCTGGACCACAATTCTGAGTGGTTTAAACAGTTATGATGTGAGTTATGCCCATGATGAGATTGGATTTATATGTTTTGAGCAGCCAATTGGTTGAAAGGGAGTTTCCCTAAGGGTGTGACCAGCCTCCAATGTATTTATGGATATCCTGGGAAAAGAGACATTCTTCTGTGGATCAGGATCCTGTTGTGCTGCCTACAACTGTCCCTGAGCGAACAATCCACCATTTGGCCTGTAGATCTTGGATTTATCATTTGTTGGAGTCAACAGCCAGTGTACTTTCTGCTAACCTTGAGCTCATCTTCCCTCACAGCTGTGTGAGTTAGGAAAAGCCTCCAACTTGACGTTTGATCCAAGAACTTGGGACTTGCCAGCTTCTATCAGTGTGTGAGCCATTTTCCTAAGATAAATTTCTCTCTCTCTCTCTCTCTAAGCTTTCCTGGTTTTGATGCTCTAGAGAACTCAGACTAACACACTATGCATGTCTGCAGCTTGCTTTTTTCTAATTAATATTGTGTTTTAGAGATTTACCCCCAGTGATACATAGTACTGTTGTTAGGCGCTCTCAAGGCGGCTCCAACTCAGCGAAACTTTGTATAACAGAACGAAACACTGCTCAGGCATGTGCCAGCCTCACCATCCTTGCTATGCCTGAGCCCATTGTTGCAGCAACTGTGTCATTCTATCTCATGCAGGTCCTTCCCCTTTTTCATTGACTCTCCTCTTTACCAAGCATGATATCCTTCTCCTGGGAATGGTCCTTTCTGACAGCATGACCAAATT
>NW_006922092.1:660324-662669 GCF_000298275.1 Orycteropus afer afer | reverse complement strand
AACCCTGATGCACTCCCTTCCTGATTTTAAACCATGCAATATCCCCTGGTTCTGTTTGAACAGCAGCCTTCTAGTCTACGTACAGGTTCCTCATGAGCACAATTAAGTGTTCTGGAATTCCCATTCTTCTCAATGTTATCCACAATTTCTTATGATTCACACAATTGAATGCATTTGCATAATCAGTAGAACACAAAAAGGCATCTTTCTGGTATTCTTTGCTTTCAGCCAGGATCTATCTGACATCAACAACAATATCCCTTGTTCCATGCCCTCTTCTGAAGCCAGCTTGCATTTCTGGAAGTGCCCTATCAATATACTAATGCAATTGTTTTTGAATTATCTTCAGCAAGATTTTACTTGCAGGTGATATTAATGATACTGTTTGATACCACAATCCATGGGATCACCTTTCTTTGGAATGGGTACAAATATGGATCTCTTCCAGTAAGTTGGCCAGGTAGCTGTCTTCCAAATTTCTTGGCATAGACAAGTGAGTGCTTCCAGCACAGTATCCGTTTGTTGAAACATCTCAATAGGTATTCCATCATTTCCTGGAGCCTTGTTTTTTGCCAGTTCCTTCAGTGAGGCTTTGACTTCTTCCTTCAGTACCATTGGTTCTTGATCATATGTCACCTCCTGGAATGGATGAACATTGACCAATTCTTTTTGTTACAGTGACTCTGTGTATTCCTTCCATCTTCTTCTGATGTTTCCTGCATCATTCAATATTTTGCCCATAGAATCTTTTGATATTGCAACTCGAGGCTTTAATTTTTCATTCAGTTCTTTCAGCTTGAGAAATGCTGAGCGTGTTCTTCCCTTTTGGTTTTCTAATTCCAGGTCTTTGTACATTTCATTCAAATAATTGACTTTGTCTTCTCATACTACTCTTTGAAATTTTCTATTCAGCTCTTTTATCTTGTCATTTATTCCATTTGCTTTAGCTGCATTCCATGCAAGAGCAAGTTTCAAAGTCTCTTCTGACATCTTTTTTGTTCTTTCATTGTTTTTTTCCTTTTCTGTCTTTTTAATGTTCTTTTGCTTTTTCATGATGTTCTTGATGTCACTCTACAATTCCTCTTTCTTTCAGTTATTTGTGTTAATACGTCAAATCTATTCTTTAAATGGTCTCTAAATTCAGGTGGGATATAATTAAGGTCATATTTTGGCTCTCATGGCCTTGTTTTGTCTTCAGTTTCAACTTGAACTTTCATATAAGCAGTTGATGGTGTGTTCCACAGTAAGCTCCTGGACTTGTTTTGACTGGAGATGTTGAGCTTCTTCATCACCTCTTTCCATCTGTAGTAAGTCTTGTATTGCATAGGGTGAAGTCCACATGTATAGCCGCCATTTATTTTGTTGAAAAGGGTATTTGCAATGTATAAATTGTTGGTCTTACAAAATTATATCATGTGGTCTCCAGTGTCATTTCTGTCACCAAGGCCATATTTTCCAATTACTAGTGGTTCTTCGTTTCCAACATTTGCATTCCAATCGCCAGTAATAATCAACTCATCTTGATTGCATATTTGATCAATTTTAGACTGCAGAAGTTGGCAAAAATCTTCAATTTTGTTGCCTTTGGCTTTGGTGGCTGGTGTGTAAATTATCTGGTCTTCTTGTAGGCATATGGATATTATCCTCTCACTGACAGCATTGTTCTTCAGGATAAATCTTTAAACGTTCTTTGTGACTCTGAATGCCATGCTATTCCTCTTCAATTTGTCATTCCCAGCATAGTAGATCATGTGGTCATCTGATTCAAAATGACCAAAACCAGTTCACTTTAGCTCACTAATGCCTAGGACATAGATCTTTATGTATTCCATTTCATTTTGACAACTTTCAATTTTCCTAGATTCATGTTTTTTGCATTCCATATTCCAATTATTAATGAATGTTTGCAGCTGTTTCTTCCTATATTGAGTCATGCCACATCAGCAAATGAAGGTCCTGAAGGCTTTACTCCATCCACATCATTAAGGCTGACTCTCCTTTGAGGAGGCAGCTCTTCCCCAGTCGTATTTTGAGTCCCTTCTGACCTGAAGTGCTCATCTTCTGGCAGTATATTGTACAATGTTTCAGGGCCTTTGCTATCCATAAAAATTTCCAGTAATATATCAGACAGTGTTCCACTGGTATTCATAAGGTTTTCATTCACCAATTCTTTCAGAAGTGGATGGCCCCTTCCTTCTTCCAAGTCTGTCTTAGTCTGGAAGCTCCACTGAAACCTGTCTACCATGGGTGACCCTGCTGGTATTTGAAATACTGATGGCATAGCCTCTCCCATCTCACAGCCACTCACAAAACACCACAGTATGACAAACTGACAAATGAGTGGT
>NW_006922092.1:646771-659914 GCF_000298275.1 Orycteropus afer afer | reverse complement strand
TATATATATAAAGAGAAAGAGAGAATTATGTTACTGAGGAGGGAGAGATAACTATACACCATTGACTTCGAAGATCGGATGTTTGGTAGCTATAAAGCAGTATACATAGATCCAAGAAAATGTCACATATTTAAAAATGACAAGTTCCTGTTTATGAGTGGTGAAGCTAAACATATGGGAAGGAGGTAATTAGTATAAGGAATTCAGAGATTTGGGTTTTAGGTAGGTAGCAGGCAACCTTTAAATAGTGTTAAACATGGAAATAACATGATCATATTTACATTTAAGAAGGGTCAATCTGGTAGCCGTGGAAAAGTATGAGACTAGAAGTACCAGTGATGTGACACTAAATTAATACAGAGTAGTTGAAAGAGAAACATGAAGTGGACTGTTAAGATTTACTGCCTTTTGATACTGGGTATATGGGGTTACCATTAGCAAGAAAGGGAATATAGAAAAGAAGTAAGGTTTGAAAGGATTAAGAGATGGGAAAAAATGAAGACTTCAGTTTGGACTTAGGGGATTTGAGACACTTGTGGGATATTCAGGTGGAAAGGTCAAGTAGAGAGTTGAGATATGTGGATTTGGAGTTGGTGAGAGAACAACCTGGAGTGACAGGCTTGGAAGACGTTAACATCAGGGGTAATGGATACTGAAGCATGGATAAAACCATCTAGAGTTATTTATATTATGTAAAGAAAATACAGTGTGGATTGAGCAGTCTTATTATGAGATATCTAAAGCGTGTTGGTTGATATGGTAGTTTACATAATGTTGCCTTCTGCAATCCCCATGCCAATGAAAGTTGGGCTATTCTTGCCACAGCAATCCCGTTGTGTAAGAAAAAATTGGTATTTCTCTGAAGCTTTTGCTACTTAATTCCTATTGTTCCCTTACAACTCCAACCTTTATCATCTTTGAGAGCATTGTTTTTCAGTAACATGAGAAAATATCTGTGAAAATATCTGTGGTAGAGGCAAAATCATATTCTAAAAATAGTATGATTGACACATTTTATTAATTTTATAAAAATCTTTTACATGCATAGGATTAAGCTTCCTTCGCCAATGTTTTTTTAACAGTCTGTATTTGTTTTTCCTGCTTGCATTTCCTGTCTATGAATGGTGAATTTGTTATGACCATCCTATCCCTTTATGTGGTAATTAAGTTTGTGTGACAACTTTATGGGTCTGGTTGAGTGGCTGGGCAGCTGGATGTAGTAGTCCCCATGATGAAACTGGTAATTGACTGCATGGTAGAATCTACTGTGAGCAGCTGAATAGCTGCATTAGGGATGTTGTCTGCTTCCTGTATATAAGGAGAAGCCTTGAGGAACAGTTTCTAGCTTATGGTATGCTTGAACCCTGCATGTAGCCGTGTCATTGTTCAGCAGACTGCCATGATCTGCCGACCTTGGGACTTTCAATGGACTTGAATGAATGGCCTGCCATGTGATTTGGTAACATAGGGACTGTGTCTTTTTACTTGTCAATCTTGGGCTTGTCAGTCTCAGCAGGCAGCAGCTGTCTGAGTGAAGAAAAGCCTCTAGCTTCAGTGGGCTGGGAGCTGGAGGCAGAGCTGAAGCCCAAGGCTGGGGGCTTTTCACACAGCCCCTAGAGCCTGACACTTTGAACTCAGACATAAAGCCTCCAAACTGTAAGAGAATAAACTCCTGTTTGTTCAGCCATCCCATTTGTGGTATATTCTTATCAGAGCAGTACTATGTAACCAGAACACTTTACCATTATATCATTTGATTTTTATGATATGGCTTGGATCAGTGTTATTCCATGGACATTGTTTTTTTTCAGCTTTAATTCTCACAGCCTCTTTTATCTTCACATATGCTTATATCACTGACAGCTAGTTTTAATGTATCTCTCAGCCTGTTACTTATGTTAATGCTTTGTAAAGTAAGAAGAAATTGTTTTCTCAATTCTTTATGGCCTGTAAGCCTGATTTCTGATCCTGCGTTTCCTATTTTTTGCTTTACTCTTATTTAAAATCTTGAACATGAAAACAAAAGCTGTGCATGACTGTATTTCACTCTGTAGTTTTTTTCTGGCCATCCGTTCTATCTTATGTGATCTCACCCATGCCTATTTATTCTTCATATTTAGACTATCCATTCAACTCTTCTGAAACTCTGGTCAAAGCAATTCATGACATGCCCAGGCCACATGCTAGCAGGGATTAAAAACCTTTTCTCCCTCTGCTAGTAGACAGTATTTCTGTGTTATAAACAGGATAAATTTTAAGGTATCTAATCCATATCTAATAAAATGTGGTACTTTTATTAGATAAAAGCCATTTATTATTTTTAAAGCCATTATACTTTTCCTCATCTATCAGTAGAGGATTGAAAAGCTAGTCTTATGCCTCTGAATGCTCATTAGATATGTCCCTTGAAAGTTATCACTCATTTCAACAAATGACTCCACTAAATGCTATGTAAACTGCACTGAAGAAGAGGCTTAAGGGTTTTTGTTTTGTTTTTTTGTATTATACTTTCAATGAAATTTCCTCTTTCCAGGTTTTTAATTATTTAATAGGCTTTACTTCATACAAGCCTCCTTTAGAGCATTAAAAATGCTGTTTAACAATACACATGTAGGGCATGAAATAAGCCCCAATGTTATATCAGATTTAAATATGCTATGCTAACTTACGATGACAAGGAAAGACTTTATTTAAATTTAAAAAGTCCTCTCTTAAGCATCTTATTGTGAATTTAGGGGTGCATCAAAATGGTAAAAGAGAAGAGGAATAAAAACACTTAGATGAGCTACATGGTAAGTAGGGAATAACAAGAATTACCCTGAGTCAACATTGAGGGAGACCATTACTCTCACTATATTGTAGCCTCCACAGTCCCCAGGACTTGTCTTATTTACCTTATAATTTCCTGTACCTAGTGAATTTCCTGTACCTACTTCCTTACACCGAGGAGTTGAAAACTCACTCTTGAATGAATAAACCTCCTTCTTTGGAAGTCCAGTGTTTATCTTGATTTAAGCTTTCTTCTTAGAAGTTGAGGACGACTCTCTTGGGGCAGGTAGTCTCTTCAGAGCCCATTCAGCCTTGATTCTCTTTAAAACCTTCTTTTGGGCTGCACTTCATGAAGGCTTCATATGGCATTGCATCAACACCATTGACTCAGAGCTTGCACACCTGCAGAGTTCAAAGGTAAGGTAGGGAGGAGGCAGAGAAACAACTCCAAAATGATGACTGTCTTCAGTGAAAGAAATAGAAAATACTATTGCTTTACTTTCTAGTGTGGGTAGGAATATAAACTCTTCTGTAGTCATCATTCCTGTGGTATATTCAGAGTATGTGGTATTGCTGAACATCTCTTACAGACATGTGTTGACTGGCAGAAAGTGAAATGATTTCATTAGATCTGTAGAACCAAACCAAACCAAACCTGTTGCTGTTGAGTCAATTCTGCCTCATGGCAACCCTATCGAACTGCCTCTGAGGGTTTCCAAAGGTATAATTTTTATAGAAGCAGACTGCTACATCTTTTTCTTGTGGGATGGCTGGTGTGTTTGAACTGTTGACCTCTAGGTTAAGAGCCTAGTGCTTAACCACTGTGCCACCAGAGCTTCTCATTAGAGCTCTAGTCAGTCATTATTATTTGTGACTTTGCAGTAGCACCCATATCTAATTAAAATCCAGGAAAACTGAAAAATTTTTAAAACTTCAGAGATCAAAATGTCACACATCAACGCTTGCACAATAATCTGTACAGAGGAAGTTTTTGAAATGGTCTGTGTAGAATCTCATTGTGCGTCTGGCTCCGTATTTTAGGTGTGGTTTTGGTTCTGAAGGAGAGCAATGAGAGTTTATGAAAGCCCTGTTGGCATATATCTGTTGTGCTTATTCAGGCAACTGTCTATGACAGTCCCTTCTTTTTATCCATTTTCATAGGCAGGGAAAAATTTCTGGCTTTTCCCCCTTCATCTTTTACCTAATTGCATTTCCTTCAAATTTATTTCTAATTTGGTTAATGATTTTTTCAAATTATGGAATGACGTACCTGTGTTTCAAAATCTAAGGATTAATGAGTACAGGCAGTCTGCTTCCATAAAGATTTACAGCCTTGGAAATCCTATGGGACAGTTCTACTCTGTCCAGTAGGGGTTGCTCTGAATCAGAATCAACTTGATGGCAATGGGTTTGGTTTGGTTTGATTATGCACAAGTGTAGGCTTTCTGATTGAGGTTGAAACAGCTACAATACGTCATAGTTCTTCTCTTAGTGTACAGATGGTAAAAAATGCATTTGTAGTATCTTAACCATTTCAATTATAGAAGATAATAATTAATCTCAGAGTGAGATATTACATTGTAAAATAAAAAGCAAGTGAATTTCAATATTATTTCTGTTGAATTTTTATTCTGTGTATGTCATAACTCATACTTATGCTTATTTTAAATATAACCAAGGAAGATTTATTGGGTGTGTAAAATACATGCACACACCCCAAAGGACACATCCAATATACATCCTTCCCAGGATGATTGGTCAGGATATTCCTAAAAATATGGCACATTATGTCAGATTGAGTGAGAATCCCTTCATGTATGTTAAGAGTAGCATAAGTTCTTTAAGTCATTAAGAAATCATCCCCAAATTTATTTTGAGTAAAAAAAAAATTAATATCCTTTACTTTATGATAAATTGCCTTTTCACTTTTTAGTGCAAGCTGCATAAAAGAATATTGAACTTCTTGATGTGAACTCAGAAGATGGTATTAGTTTACTGTGGCTTCTGGATTAAATAGTAAATCTAAGTACCTTTCTTTAGATACAAATACAGGTGGTTCCTGACTTATGATGTATTCGAGTTATGAGGAACTACATTTATGACCATCAAATATCTGGAACATTGCATCTTCTTGGAAGGAAGTTAGGAGTTCTGGTGGCATATTGTAGTGATTAAAGCTTTCAGCTTCTAACTAAAAGGTTGATGGTTCAAACCTGCCAGCTGTTGCACAGGAGAAAGATGAGACAGTTTGTTTCTGTAAAGATTCACAGCCTTGGAAACCCTGTGGGGTGGTTGTACTCTGTCCTAAAGGGTCACTATGAGTCAGAATTGACCCAGTGGCAGTGGGTACAAGAGAGGAAGTTATTGGAAAATACATGCAGGAGATATGGGAAAAAATGCTGAATTATCTGACCATACTACAAACATTTAATCAAAATAATATGATGGAAGAGACTGGTGGAAAAAAATCATCCATATGGCAAGAACGCCAAATTAGAACTTGATATCACTGATCTAGAACAGCTCAGAGATCACAATGAAGGGAAATTGGCAGATCAGAACTTAATGGATTTTGAAGAAGAAAGAAATGCCAGAAAAGAAAGAAATACTGAGGAAGAGAAAGAAGAGAAAGTGTCAAGATAATTTTACAGTGAAGGGATTAGCTGGAGTTTTTTCTAGACTAAATCAGAGCCTTCAGTTTCTTGAAAACATGCACCCAAAAACTGACTGCTTTCCTAGAGTCAGTAAGCAGATTTGGGAAGCCTTGATATATTACCATGGATATATAAAGAAAAAAAGAAAAGAACCATACAGACGACTCTCACTAAATTTTTGCCTAGAAAATTACAAGAGTTAAGCCAGATGATCCAGAACCTTCCACAAGTGCAGTTATTACTGCAACTGACAAAATGCCAATGTCATTTACTTCTCCTTCATTGTTAGAGTAAATTTTTATGAGTTTTTTTATGTATAGGTATGTATTAAAATATATCTGTACATTTATATATAATGTTTTCAACCCCCAACAGCAAATGAAGGTTGGATTTATAAAGATATTAATAATAGAAGTTAATAATAATGGAAACTAACAAAAGAAAATGAGGTGTTTGACTTATATCAAACCAACTTATGATGGATTCATTAGAATGGAACTTCGTTGTAAGTCAAGGACTACCAGTAAACAGGGACTACCAGTAAATAAATTTTTCAAAAGTTTGTTTTGGATACAAGCTTGTGACTAGACATTACCTCAGTTTCCAAAATATTATATCTAGAAATTTATCCTAAAGAGAATTGCAATGAGGCTTCCAGAGATAATATTCAAGCATACTCATAACACCTAATAATGTGGGAACATTTAATGAATGATGGTATATCTATGACGATGAATTTTGCAGAGCAAATTAAATTATATTTTGAAAAATAATTACATTAGATTATATTCATGATAGATATCCCGATATGACTCCCCACAAATACACATGCACATTCATTCACTTACAAACAGAAAACCAGAGATGGAAGAAAAAAGATACAGTCTGAGAAGAGTGGCTACCTCTGGCTAAGGGTGATAGGCAGTACCTAAAAGTATTGCTTCTTTCTTTATCACTCTCTGAATCCTCTGAGTGAATTCTATAAGCTACTGATTTCTTAATTATATGATAAAGTAGCAAATATTCATTCTGACATAATACACTACATTATTTTTAGGAATATCTTGACCAACTATCCCAGGAAGGATATATATTACAGTGTGTCCTTTGGAGTGTGTGTGTGTGTGTGCGTGCACACGTGCGCACACACACGTGTTAAAGATACAATGAATCTTCCTGATTATGTTTAAAGTAAATATGTGTGTGAGTTTTGAGACCCATTCCCAGTCCATTGCAAGGTTCTGCCTCGTGTTCCAGGCTGTTTTCTGGGGCTGTTAACTTTTTAATAGAGAAAAGCATGGGAACGGTGAACTAATCTGAAAATGGCTAGTCTCCTACAAGTTTCCCAACATACTTAATTTACGGATTTTCTTGTGAGGAAAAAGAAAAAGAAGAAACCAAAAGAGATGTGAATGAAATGGGTGAAGTGTATGATATGGAAATTATATCTCAATAAAGTGATTAAAAAAAGAGAGATGTGAAACTGAAAGGCCTAGAGGTGCTACAAATGGGAGATGATGTTGACTGTTCCATGCATCTTCAGATATTGACAGAAAGCAATATATCCACTTCTCAGAACCAAGAGGAAGGATTGGGGAAAGACTATAAGGGGAAAGGGGGAAAGGAAAAGCGTTGCCTGCTTTCATTTGCGCTCTTAACTTTTACCTTTGACTTGAATATTGTCTTGGATATTTCTTGCTGCTGAAGCTCTTCCTTCTTGCTTCAAGCCCTTAGGGCTAAGCAGATATTACTAATACCTTATTCTACTGTGCTGTAGCCAGCCAATGACAAGCCAAATTTTAACTTAAATAAACTGTAATAAATAAGTGCACATCTTTTTTTTTTCCCCCTATATAAATATTTTAAACCTTAGAAAAAACTTGTTGTTATTGCCATTAAATCTGCTCCAACTCGGGTGACCCCATCTATAACATAATGAAACACTGCCCAGGCCCATGCCATCTTCATGATTGTTGTTATGTTTGAATCCATTAGTACAGTTATTGTAGAGCCTCCCAACTTAGGGAGCTCATCTTATAGCACCTCATTGGACAACATTCTGTTTGACCCATAGAGCTTTTTCATTGGCTAATTTTTGGAAGCAAATCTGCAGGCCTTTCTTCCTAGTCTGACCTGTCCACCATGAGTGACGACTCTGTTGGTATTTGAAATATGGTGGCATAGCTTCCAGCATCATAGAAACATGCAAGCCACCACAGTTAAACAAACTGACAGACAGGTGGTGGTAGAGAAACCTATCTAGTTTCAAATTTATCTAATTCATTCTAGCACTACTAGAGCTTAATAGTAATGAAAAATGTGTGTGTGGGCATTTTAAAATATTTTGAAAGTTCTAATATTTCTGAATATCATGAAACATTATTTACAAAAATTAATGGTGGGTAGCAAGTGAATTTTAAAGTAATCTTTGGATAAGGAGTTTCAGTATAGGCTTTTAGTCATTTTCTTCATATAAATGCCAGTGTTTACAATTTTATATACAATAATAATGACTGTTGCTATTAGTCATGAAGCATTATGAAACATCATCTTATTTAAAACTCAGAAGCACCTGTGAGGTCATTAAGGTTATTATTCCAATACTACAGTGAAAAGTGAGGCTTAAAGTGAATTGATTTACCCGTGGTCATTATAGCTAAGTTGCTGAACCAGGACTGGAATCAAGTCTATTTGACTCTAAAGCCCCTGATCTTGATTCTTTATTCTCTTTTTGGATATTGCTGCTATGATTTTGGAAACTAGGATGTACTGATTGTCCTTGTTTATTTGCTCTTAAAGAGCAAGTGCTACAATAATTGTGTGGGTGCAGGCTTCAGGCATGTGGAGAATTTCTTGAAAACGCTCATAATACATATTTTATTAGTAATCATTTTTTCCCCCTCCAAGGGGTGGCATATTTAAGAATAATGAGAAACCAATATGTAGTGAAATTTGCAAAGCTTGAGAGTCATGACTGTAATTCTCTCTCTGCCGACCAATAACATGTCACATTCATATATTTAAATAGAAAAATGCTTGCCATTTTTCTTAGCTGAGTAGAGTATTACTACATCTTTAGCCCAGTTCTGTTTTCACAAAGCACAGCCTTTCATATATGTCCTTTTCACAATGCTTGGTGGTAATGGAGAGCATGCTCTTACAGTGATGATGACATTCTTTAGGAACTAATAATCTTTGAAAGGGGAAAAAAATCCTTTTATCTTTATACCTTTTGCCACAGGCCCATATATGTTTCTTGAAAATTATATGCTTCAATTGGAACAACATAAGCTCATAGGACATTTCTTGCATGCCTCTGATGGCCAAGGAATTAGCTTTAAAAGAAATCAAACCTTTTTTTACCTGTCCTTTATTATTGCATATTCATTAAATTGCTTCTTACCATGGAATAGACCTTATTTCTTCTGGGATTTTGTAGTGTACACTCTAGATGGAAACAAATTGGTATACTCCTAATCCTAGAATAATTATGTAAAGGAAGGTTATTTTCTTTCCTTCCAAAGAAACAAACAAAAACACTTGATCTTAAGATAGAGCAAATAAACAAGGAATATAAAAGCACATCCCACTTTTCCAAAACTATGACAGCAATAATGAATCATCAATTATGATATAGGTTTCCTGGAATGAGCTGGAAACCATATTCACATAATAATAGTTGTTAAAATAGGTAAAATCAGAACAACTTTTAGTTTATTTGTATGTGGTCCTTTAAGCCATGTTTGTTTTTAATCTAAGTAACTAAGTAGGGATATTTGCAGAATAACTTGAATTGCTAGAATTGCCGAAAGGAGATTAGCAATGACATTTATCTGTAGAAACTTAATTATAACTTGACTTTTTTTAAAAATAAAATGAAGCAACTTATTAAAAAAAAAAAAAGACATAAAAATGTAGTTTCTGTAAAGTCAATTCTGACTCATATGACTCCGTGTGTGTCAGAAACTGTGCTCTTCAGAGTTTTCAATACCTTATGTTTTTGGAAGTAGATCGGCAGGACTTTCTTCTGAGGTGCTTCTAGCTGGATGCTAACTTCCAACCATTCAGTTAACAGCTGAGTGTGTTAATCATTTGGATGACTAAGGAACTAAAAAAAAAACCACTATTAGAAATAGGGGCACTGACAGCAGTAAATTAATATCAACAAATCTGTATTCAATGCAACATTCATATTTTGTTTGAAATTTCAGTTAGGGAAATATGAAGGCAAAAGCAATGATCATTCATGAGTGCTACTGTTTGCCAAGCATCATGCTCATTGCTTTCATCTATTGAATTTAATTTTCTCAGAAAACCTGGGGCAAGCAGCAGGGAGTAATATTTTGTAAATTTTTGTAATTGTAAAATATGAATTTTAACATTAGTATAGGTCACAAAATTAACAATTGTCAAAGTGGAGAGAGATCTGCTTGCTCCAAGTTCTTTCCACTGACTCAGGTTGTATGACTGTGTGGACTTAATGTCAATCCTGATTAGCTTAGTAGTTAGTGATGCAGAGATGATCAGTATTGTCCCATTTTCCCACATTCAGAATTACTCAAACAGTACCTTGTCTTATGCTACATGGAGCAGACTCACTGATGCACATTCATGTTTCTCCTAGGATTTGTGATTTGGAACTGTTGGAATCTTTGTGACTTCTCTTTCTTTTCCTGCCAACCCCTGCTACCACTGCCAGCTAAGACACTCCCAAGACCTGCAGAGACACTTAGAGCTGTTTTGCCTTCCTGTTCCTTCTCTACAGCTGCACTGTCAGCCAAGTCAATTAAATTAGAAGGCACACATGAAAGAAACTATTCAAATGATGAACTTTTTCCTCTGGAAGCTCTTTCTTACTCACTATCAAGAGTTGTCAGGGGAAAGGGGGAACTTATCTCACAAAGAAACTGATTTTATTGGTCAGAATTCTGAGGATTTATCTGTTGCCTCAAAGATGCATGTTGTCATTGTTGTTACTTACCGTCGAGTCGGCCCCAACTCATAGAGACCCCTCCTTGGGTTTCCGAGGCAGTATAACATGGAAATAGATTGCCCATCCTTCCTTCCGAGGAGTGGCTGGTGGGTTTGAACCGCCAGCCTTCTGGTTAGCAGTCAAGTGCCTTAGGCACTATGCTACCAGAGCTCCCCAAAGATGCATACTAGGTGCTTATTAGACTCCATTCATTTGCTTTCTCACATTAGCTCCTTTCCACCAAGTTAAAACATACAAGCATATCTTGTTTTATTGTGCTTTACACATATTGCATATTTTATAAGTTGAAGGTTTGTGACAGCCCTGCATCAAGCAAGTCAATTGGCACCATTTTCCCAACACCATATACTTGCTTCATGTTTCTGTGACACATTTTGGTAATTCTCACAATATGCCAAACTCTTTTGTAATGCTATTGCACACTTAATAGACTATCAAAGCAAACCAAACCCACTGCCAATGAGTCGATTCTGACTCACAGTAACTCCTATTGGGTTTCCAAGGTTGTCAATCTTAAAGGAAGTAGATTGCCCCATCTTCCTCTCACAGAGCTGCAGCCAGATTTGAATTTCTGTCCTTCTGGTTAGCAAATGCCTTATCCACTGCACCACCAGAGCTACTTTAATAGACTATAGTATAGTGTAAATAACTTTTATGTACACTGGGAACCAAAAAAAAAAAAAAAAATTGTGACTTGCGTTATGTCAATATTCCCTTTATTGTGATGGTCTGGAACTGAACCCACAATATCTCTGAGGTAAGCTTGTATAGGAGAAGAGTCTTGGTGATGTTCCTATTTTCCCATGAAACTCTTCCTTTTGTCTTTTTCCTAATTAGATGAATATGTGTTCTTCCAAGGTCTGGCATATCGAGCTAGTCTAAAGTCTAGTGTGAGCTCGCCTTCCCTTCTTTCTTTTATTCAACATGTTTATTGAATACCTTGTGGTCAAGGTATTACATTAAGTGCTGATACAACTTGTTGGGTTTCTGCCTTCATGGAACTTATTGTTTACTCTTTGTTGTTGTTAGTTGCCATCAAGCTGGACTCTAGATCAAGGCAACCTCATATACAATGGAAGTAAACACTGTCCAATTCTGCACTATCCCCATGATTTATTGTGAATCTGACCATTGTGATTCATAGGGTTTTCATCAGCCAGTTGTCAACCGTAGATTACTAAGCCTCTCTTTTTAGCCCATCTTAGTCTGGAAGCTTCCCTGAAACCTGTTTAGCATCATAATAACATGTAGGTCTCCACTGACAGACATGAAGTGCACTGGTCAGGAATTGAACCTGGGTCTCCATCATGGAAGGTGAGATTTCTACCACTAAACCACTGATACCCCTTCATGATTTACTCTGAACAGATGTTATTCA
Source organism: Orycteropus afer afer (assembly GCF_000298275.1). Classification (NCBI taxonomy): domain Eukaryota; kingdom Metazoa; phylum Chordata; class Mammalia; order Tubulidentata; family Orycteropodidae; genus Orycteropus; species Orycteropus afer. The sequence continues at coordinate 648,120 of NW_006922092.1, read as the reverse complement.
AGTAGTATACAAAGGTAACTGCAAAATTTGTAAATTGCTAAGAAAGGAAGGTACATAGTGCTATGGGTGCATATTGTAGAGAGACTAGTTGTCCTTTTAGGACCTGTCGGGCCATAGAAAGTCTCCCAGTGGGACACCAGACTCAGTTGGCACAACAAAATACATAAAAGCCTTGCTCCACATTCTACATTGGTGAGTAGCACTGGGGTCTTAAAAGCTTTCAAGTGGCCATCTAAGATGCAGGTAATGGTCTCCTAGCATTGGAAGTGAAGAAGAATGCAAAAAAAAAAAAACCACCCAGGAGCATTTAGAAGCAATCAGCCATAGGACACGATGGCCCTTGAGACCAGAAGAACTAGATGGTGCCCTGCTACCAATGCCAACCACTCAGGAAAGGATCAAATCTGGAGATCCTGGAGAGAGTGGGAGGGAAAACATGGAACAATATCCAAAAACTCAATAATGACCAAAATTACTGGTCAGATGAAATCTCATGAGACCCCCAGTACTATGGTCATGGAATACATTCTGCACCTGGAATGAAATGCACCCCCAGGGACTGGCTTTCCACCCAATAGTGAACAAGATGTACATGCAGACTACTCAACCCAGGATGATGCACCCACATAATCTATGAAAATACATCCCTTAGAGCAATAGACCACGGGGCACCAGAGGACCAACATTCAAATTGAGGAAAGGCAGGACAAACAAGAGTGCATAAATATGAGGGGCACCGGGAGAGGGTTAGAGGATAAGGAAGGGAGGAGACTGGGTTAGGGTCAGACATGGTAAATGGGGAATGACACTAAATGTACATGTAATGTTGAATGTAAAACAAGCTCTTAAAATAAAAGAAATAAAAAAGAGAAGAAAAAACAAAGTCTCCCAATGGATGTAGTTTTTCATTTTTTCAAAAATTGATTATTACTAGACAAGTCCTTGGCAGTTTTTCTTTCCTTTTACCCATTTAACTATACATTTCTATCCTCTTAAATATGCACATATCTGGAGTATTATCATTATAGTAGATTTCAGTTTTACCAGGAATCTCCACCATAGTAGGTGCCAAGTTCCCTGAGGACAGGGGGTCTATCAGTTATCTTTGTACTCCCAAATCTGAGCATAACATCTCATTCTACTCCTATTAGGCCACACGGAACAAAATAACAGACACAGTAAATTCTGCAGGAAAATTTAGATTCACATATTCTCTGAGGTGTGATTTGGAACTGACAGAGTATATATTTTGCTGAGTACAACAGGTTCTGAAAAGATATTTGGCAAAAAATGAATGAAAATTGTTCCACCTCCTACTTTGGCAAGTAGCGACTGGGATCTTAAAAGCT
>NW_006922092.1:638514-646110 GCF_000298275.1 Orycteropus afer afer | reverse complement strand
AAAAGAAGAAACTGCAAATTGCTGTCCCAAATGGTTGTACCATTTTACATTTCCATTGTCTCTGTTTCAGAATTTCCTTTTGCCTTCATCCTTAAAAAACTTGGCATTATCAGATGATTTGATTCTTACCAATCTAACTGCCAAAAAATAATCTCTCATTATTGATTTATCATGAGTAAATTTTTAAAGATGCCAATTTCGTTATTGATAATAAAGTCCACTGAGGTTTTCTAAAAACAAAAAAAATCATTTGATATTACTGGCTTTTCTGGTATTTGGTATGTTTTTTTGGTACTAGGGTTTATGGTTTTGTCTACTTTAATAAACATTTGTTTTTTCTATTTTTATTATTTTTAACCTCAAAAGATTATTCTCTTAATTTCCATGCTTTCTTTTGTGGTCTCTTCAACCTTCCATATTCAGCATAGTTTTGGTGTTTTCAGATGAACATGAATCTGATGACTTTATTTGTTTTGTTTGATCCTTGAATCACAAAACATGTTATAAGCAGTTATTAATTTTTCTAAAACAAAACTTGTAGGCAAGGTAACAGAGCCACCAGTTATATCCTGAAGAGTACAGAGAGCTTTCTTCCTTCTCTCCAAGTGCCCATTCTTCCCTAATTTAGACTTGCACTCTGACCTTCACCTATGGCAGCAGGCTCTGTGCCCAAATGCTGTTTAGTAACATTGTTTTAATGCTATGTGGTGAACCAACATTAGAAATAGCACTATTTAGCTTGACAATAGATGTGACAAAACAACCCTCTTGTTACTATATTTTCCAGGTGTTGTTGCCTAACTACTAATGTTTAAGTTTGGGCCTGTGGGAAAAAATGCCACTCCCTGTTTGTGGGGGGTGGGGATTCAAATGAAGAGTGAGATCATTCATTATATTCATCACCACAATCTTTCCACTCTGCTAAGAGGTGGTTTGATCCTCAGATAAGAAAGATGGGCAGAGTGGGATGGTCATTGATTGGTGTTAGAAAAGAACCTCCTATTGGCTTTGCAGGAAATGAGTCACAGTGCCTAGTTATCTGTCTTTGTCATGTTGTTTTTGTCAGTTGCTGTGGAGTAGATTCTGACTGAAGGCCACCCATTTTTCCAGAGCGGAAGTGCTGTATAGGGCTTTTAAGGCGGTGACCTTTCCAAAGTAGATCACCATGCCTGTCTTTTCAGATGCTGCTGGGTAGGTTCCAACCACTAACATTTTTCCTGATAGTCAAGTGCTTAATCATTTGCACCAGCCAGAGAAATGGTTAAGTACCTGGCTACTAACCAAAAGGGTAGAGGCTGAATCCACCCAGAGATGTTTCAGAAAAAAGGCTTGGCAATCTACTTCTAAAAGATCACAGCAGTTGAAAACCTACTGTGTTCTACTGTGAAACACATGATTTCACCATGAGTAAGAATCAACTGGTTCAAACCCACCAGCCACTTCTCGGAAGGAAGGTTGGGCAATCTACTTCCGCAGAGATACTGCCTGGGAAACTCAAGGAGGGGTCGCTATGAGTTGGGTCCTGGACTCCACATCAATGAGTTTAGTTTTTTTTTTTGTTTGTTTTGTTTTGTTTTTCCAGGTATGGACCCAATGGCCATTGGCTTTATTCATAGGGAAGGAAAATGACAAAGCAAAGCCTAGTACAAAAGAGCATAGTGCCTAAGGCACTTGACTGCTAAACAGAAGGCTGGCGGTTCAAACCCACCAGCCACTCCTTGGAAGGAAGATGGGGCAGTCTACTTCTGTAGTGACTGCCTCGGAAACCCAAGGAGGGGTCGCTGTGAGTCGGAGATGACTCGATGGCACACAACAACAGTACAAAAGAAACCCAGATGAGTTGCTGGTGGGCTTCTACAAGCCCTCAGGCTAGGCTAGTTATCCTAAAGAGAAATTATAGGTCAGGAGCTGTGAGTGTAGGAAAGGGTTATTACGATAGGCTAAGACTTCTCTTCTGAAGACCCTTGATGTACTTGAGGAAAAGTCTTGATGCTTTTTAAGATCCACTTTTGTGAATTATATGTATAGAGAAGCAGATGGATGCTTGATGACTGGTCTGATCACTTACACCAGCTGTGAAGATACTTTTTACTTACATAAGTGCTTTGAAAAGTAGAGACCATGGCCCTGGACCACTGGGGGTCCAAGACTCTTTCATAACCCCATGAAATGAAAAATACTTTGATAAATATTCTACAATATTACTGACCATTTCATTAAGTTGACCTTTGTACTCATGGGGCAAAAATAATGAGAGGTCAAACTGCTGGTACCTTAGCAGAAAGCAAGGGAATGACACCCAAACCAACTGTATTCTTTACTGTCATGCCTGAAGAAAAAACAAAAGAAAAGAAAAAGAGCAAGTATCACTTAAGAATGCCCTTCATTAAACTGTTTATATATATATATAGATATAGATATAGATATATTAGAGTTCAACTCTTAAGTGTATGTCTTCTGGGTGCAGTACCCAGGACATTTGACTATTAACCAGAAAGTTGGTAGTTCAAACCCACCAGGCACTCTGAGGAAGGAAAATGAGGCAATCTACTTCCATAAAGATTTACTACCTTGGAAACCCAATGGGGGTCACTATGAGTAGGATTCGACTTGATGGCAGTCTTTTTTTTTTTTTTCTTGGTGGATGTGACAAAATGCCACCACTCATCTATCAATTTTATTGGAAAACTTTATGAGTAGCCTGGAAACAATGTGTGATACAGTGCCGGAAGAGGAGCCTCTCAGGTCGGAAGGGACTAAAAATACAACTGGGGAAGACCTGCCTCCTCAGAGTAAAACTGATCTTAATGATGTGGGTGGAGTAAAGATTTTGGGACCTCCATTTGCTTAGGTGGTCTGACTCAAAATGAGAACAAACAGCTGTGAACATCCATTAATAATCAGAATGTGGAATGTAAGAAGTATAAATCCAGGAAAATTGGAAGTTGTCATGAAATGGAATGTATAAATATTGATATCCAAGGCATTAGTAAGCTAACATGGACTGATTTTGACCATTTTGAATCAGACAACCATATGATCTAGTATGCTGGCAATGACAAATTGAAGAGGAATGGCATGGCATTCACCATCACAAAGATTATTTCAAGATCTATCCTGAAGTACAATGCTGTCAATGATAGGGTAATATCCATAAGCCTACAACAGTGAGTTTGGTTTGGTTTTTACAAGGAAGACCAGTTAATATCACTATTATTCAAATTTAGGCACCAATAAACAATGCCAAAGATGAAGAAATTGAAGATTTTTATCAACTTCTGCAGTCTGAAATTGACCAAACTTGAATCAAGATATGTTGATTATCATTGGTGACTGAAATGCAAAAGTTGGAAACAAAGAATCACCATTAGTTGTAAAATATAGCCTTGGTGATAGAAATAATGCTGAAGAACACATGCTAGAGTTTTGCAAGACCAATGACTTATTCATTGCAAATATCTCTTTTCAACAGCATAAACAGCAGCTATACATGTGGACTTTGCCAGATGGCGTACACAGAAATCAGACTGACTACATCTGTAGAAAGAGGCGATGGAGAAGCTCAATATCTTCAGCCAAAACAAGGCCAGGAGCTGACTGTGGAGAAGACCATCAGTTGCTTATATGCAAGTTCAAGGTCAAGCTGAAGACAAAGCAAGTCCATGATAGCCAAAATATGACCTTGATTATATCCCTTACGAATTTGGAGACCATCTAAAGAATAGATATGATGTATTGAACACCAATGACTGAAAACTAGAGGAATTGTAGGATGACATCAAGAACATCATCCGTAAAGAAAGCAAGAGGTCATTAAAAAGACAGGAAAAGTAGAAAAGACCAAGGTGGGTGTCAGAAGAGACTCTGATAGTTGCCCTTAAATGGAGAGTAGCTAAAGCAAATGGAAGAAATACAGGATAAAAGAGCTGAATAGAAGATTACGAAGAGCAGCTTGAGAAGACAGAGTCAATTATTATAATGAAATATGCAAAGATCTGCAGTTAGAAAGCCAAAGGAAACAACATGCTTGGCATTTCTTAAGGGGAAAGAACTGAAGAAAAAAATTCAAGCCTTGAGTTGCAATATTGAAAGATTCTATGGGCAAAATATTGAATGATGCAAGAAGCATCATAAGAAGATGAAAAGAATATACAGAGTCACTGTAGCAAAAAGAATTGGTTGATGTTCATCCAATTCAGGAGCTGAAATATGATGAAAACCCAATGGTATTGAAGGAAGAAGTCAAAGCTGCACTGAAAGAATTGGTGAAGAACAAGGCTCTGGGAATTGACAGAATACCCATTGAGATGTTTCAACAAATGGATGCTGTACTGGAGGCACTCACTCATCTATGCCAAGAAATTTGGAAGACAGCTACCTATCCAACTGACTGGAAGAGATCCATATTTGTACCATTCCAAAGACAGGTGGTCCCACAGAAGGTGGAAATTATCGAACAACATCATTAATATCACACACAAGTGAAAATCTTGCTGAAGATAATTCAAAAATGGTTGCAGCAATATGCTGAGAGAGAAATTCCAGAAATGCAAGCTGGATTCAGAAGATGATGTGGAACAAGGGATATGATTACTGATGTCAGATGGATCTTGGCTCAAAGTAAAGAATATCAGAAAGATATTTACTTGTGTTTTATTGATTATGCAAAAGCATTCGATTGTGTGTATCATAACAAAATGTATAAAATTGAGAAGAATGAGAATTCAAGAACATTTAATTGTGCTCATCAGGAACCTTTTCATAGACCAGGAGGCTGTCATTTGAATAGAACAGAGGGATACTGCATGGTTTAAAATCAGGAAGGGAGTGTGTCAGGGTTGTATCCTTTCACCATACTTACTCAATTTGAATGCTGAGAAAATAATCTGAGAAGGTGTACTATATGAAGAAGAGCATGGCATCAGGATTGTAGAAAAACTCATTTACAACCTGCAGTATGCAGAGGACACAACTTTGCTTGCTGAGAGTGAGGATGACATGAAACACTTCCTGATGAAGATGAAAGACTACAGTATGCAGTATGGATTACATCTCAACAAAAAGTAAATGAAAATCCTCACAACTGGACCATCACGATAAATGTAGAAAAGATTGAAGTTGTCAAAGATTTCCTATTACTTGGTTCCACAATCAACACCAATGGAAGCAGCAGTCAAGATATCAGATGAATATTGCACTGGGAAAATCTGCTGCAAAAGACTGTTTAAAGTGCTGAAGAGCAAAGATATCTTTTTGAGGACTAAGATGCACCCAACCCAAGCCATGGTGTTTTCAACCACCTTATATGCATGTGAAAGCTGGACAATGAATATGGAAGACCAAAGAAAAGTTGATGCTTTTGATTTGTGTTTTGGCAAAGACTACTGAAAGTACCATGGACTGCCAGAAGAACTAAAAAATCTGTCCTGGGGGAAGTGCATCCAGAATGCTCCTTTGAAGCCAGAATGGCTAGATTTTGTCTACCTACTTTGTTCATATTGTCAGAAGGGACCATTCCCTAGAGAAGTATATCACACTTGGTAAAGTGAAGGGTCAGTGAAAAAGTGAAGGCCCTCAATGAGATACAGTGGCTGCAACAATGGGCTCAGGTATAGCAAGGATTGAGAGGCTGGCCCAGGACTGGACAGTGTTCCATTCTGTTGTACATAGGGTCATTATGAGTCGCAGGTGACTCGACAGCATCTAACAACAACAGCAACAACAACATGACAAAATAGGAAGTTTGCATGAAGCTCTTTTGTTGAAATACAATGGCTGTCTTGAGAAAATTACTTGTGTAGTTGTGACTAACAACATTTTTACTTGAAGGAATGATTATGGTTATACTCAGATATTTGGCAGACATTTTCTCAAAGATGAATGAATTGGTTCTGTCACTCAAAAAAAAAAAAAAACAACTATTTGTTGCCAGTGATAAAATTTGAGCTCTCAAGAAAAACTTAGAATTTTGAGAAAACAGTAGCCTTGACTATGAGCTTGACATTTCTCAATACTTGATATTATTTCACATGAGACTGATGGTTATAGTAACTAGTGTGTTTACTTTTAAAACTGCATAATGATAATGTTTGGAAGGTCTGCATAAATCAGTGATCTGATAATTCCCAAGTGACCAAAGGATGTTTTACTAAATCCATTCAAAGTGCAAGACAGATGAATGAATTGTTTTGTTCTGTTTTCTTTCTTTGTTTTTAAATTGAGATTTAGGCAAAAGTTCACAGAGAAAATTCATTTTCCATACAGTAGTTCATGTACATTTTGTCTCATGACATTGACTGCAATTCCCCACAATGTAACAGCTCTCTTCCCACTTCCTCCCTCTAGTTACCTCTTCCCTGTATCCTTGCCTCCTGTGCACTTCTGCCCCCTGAGCTGTCTCCCTGTGCAAACATTGCACTTCTATTCTCCCATGATTGATTGCTCCAAGGAGTATATCTACCTGATATAATTGTTCACCCCATATGCCTATCTATTGTTTGGCTGGAAGCCACAGGAGTGAGTTCAGTTCCAGACCTGAAGGGTGGCTAGTCTCAGGGGTCTCACCAGGCTCTATCCAATCAACAAACCTGGTCTTTTTTATGCTTTTGAGTTTTGTTCCACATTGTTCTCCCACTCTGTCCAGGAACTCTTGTACCTATCTCCCTCCAAGTGGTGGACAGTGGTAGCCGGATACCATCTAGCTCTTCTGGTCTCATAGTCATGTAGGCTGAGAATCACATGGTCTATCAGTCCATTGGACTCATTTTTTCCATGTGTCTTTGGTTTTCTACATTCTTCTTTGCTCTAGATGAGGAGAGACCCATCAATGCATATAGATGGCCACTTGCAAGCTTTTAAGACTCCAGTCACTACCCAACAAAGTAGGATGAAAAACAATAATTTTGTGTAGTATGGTATGACAATTGAGTTTGATGTCCCTTCTGACCATCAGACCAAGTAATTTTAATATAACAGAGTATAAAAGTTCATTGATTCTGTTTCAGATTCTGCATTGTAACTAAACTTTAAGAACTACCCTTTGTCAAGAATTAGTGTAGACTCAAAGAACAATATCCACAATTATCTGAAAAGTCTCTTAAAATGCTCCTTCTTTTCCACATACGTATATGTATTAGGCTGGATCATCTTCCTCTTCTTCAATCAAAATAAAATATTGCAACATATTGACTGAAGAAGCAGATATGAGAATCCAGCTTTCTTTTATTAAGCTGACATTAAAAATTTGTGATACTGTAAAACAATGCCACTTTTTTTCAATAATTATTTTTGTTTTAGAATATATAGCTAATTTCATTAAAATATGGTATTTATTTCAGCATATATTTTTTTCAAAATAATTCAATAACTAAACAGTTGTCCCTTTTAATATCTAATATGGCAAAATCAAATGATATAACCCACTTAAGCAAAGCTCTTTGGGGTTTTAAATTATTTTAAGAATGTAAATGTGTTTTGAAACCAAAAAGTGTTGGAACAGACTCATAGGGACCCCTCGGGTTTCCAAGGTGGTATCACTATAGATGGCAATAGATTGCCTAGTCTTCCTTTTGAGGAGTGCCTGGTGAGTTTGAACCA
>NW_006922092.1:637376-637963 GCF_000298275.1 Orycteropus afer afer | reverse complement strand
AAGATGAAATCTGGCCATTCTCACTTCCAAGGAGCATTCTGGCTGCACTTCTTCCAGGACAGATCTGTTAGTTCTTTTAGCAGTCCATGGTATTCTTAGCATTCTTCTCCAACACCACAACTCAAAAGCAACTCTTTTTCACTCTTTCTTATTTATTGTCCATCTCTCACATGCATAAGAGGCGATTGAAAATAACATAGCTTAGGTTAGGAACACTTTAGTCTTCAAGGAGACATCTTTGCTTTTCAGAACTTGAAAGGTCTTTTGCAGCAGATTTGCCCATTGCCGTATGTCGTCTGATGTCCTGCTGCTTTCACTGATGTTGATTGTAGAACAAAGTAATTATGAAGTCCTTGACAACTTCAATCTTTTCTCTATTTATCATGAAACTGTTTATTGGACTAGTTGTGAGGATTTTTGTTTTCTTTATATTGAGGTATAAGCCATACTTCAGATTGAGGTCTTTAATCTTCATCAGTAAATGCTTCAAGTCATCTTCACTTTCAGCAAGCAAAGTTGTGTTATCTGCATATCACAGGTTGTTAGTGAGTCTTCCTCCAATCCAGATGCTACATTCTTCTTCATAT
>NW_006922092.1:628314-633186 GCF_000298275.1 Orycteropus afer afer | reverse complement strand
CTTGGTGTCATCCCACAGTTCCTCTGTTTTTTGGTCATTGGTGTTCAATTCATCAGATCTATTCTTTAAATGGTTTCTAAATTCAGGAGGGATATAATTAAGGTAATATTTTGGCTATCATGGACTTGTTTTAATTGTCTTCAACTTCAACATGCATATGAGCAGTCGATGGTTTGTTCCTCAGTCAGCTCCTGGCCTTGTTTTGGCTGAAGATGGAATTTCTCCATCACCTTTTTGCCACGGATGTAGTCAGTCTGATTCCTGTGTATTCCGTCGGGTGAAGTCCACATATATAGCCCTTGCTTATGTTGTTGAAGAAAAGGTATTTGCAATGAATAAATTTTTGGTCTTGCAAAATTCTATCATGCAATCTCCAACATTATTTCTATCACCAAGCCCATATTTTCCAACTACCAGTAACACTTCTTTGTTTCTAACTTTTGCATTCCAGTCACCAGTGATAATCAACATATCTTGATTGCATGTTTGGTCAATTTCAGACTGCTGAAGTTGGTAGAAATCTTCAATTTCCTCATCTTTGGCTTTGGTAGTTGGTGCATAGATTTGAATAGTAGTAGTAGTAACTAGTCTTCCTTGTAGGTAATGGACCTATCACTGACAGCATTGTACTTCAGGACAGATCTTGAAACAGTCTTTGTGACAATGAATGCCACACTATTCCTCTTCAATTTGTTGCTCCCAGCATAGTAAATGATATGGTTGTCTGATTGAAAATGGCCAAACCCAGTCTATTTCAATTCCCTAATGCCTAGGATATTAATCTTTATGCGTTCCATTTCATTTTTGACAGCTTCCACTTTTCCTAGATTCATACTTCGTACATTCCATATTCCAATTATTAATGGTTATTTGCATCTGTTTCTACTCATTTTTAGTTGTGCCACATCAGCCAATGGAGGTCCTGAAACTTTTGTTCTATCCGTATCGTTAAAGTTATCTCTACTCTGAGGAGTCAGCTCTTCCCCAGTCAAATTTTGAGTGCCTTCTGACTTGATGGGTTCATCTCCCATCACTATATCAGACAGTGTTTCATGGCTATTCATAAAGTTTTCCAGTAATATATCAGACAGTGTTTCACTGCTGTTCATAAGATTTTCACTGGCCAGTTGTTTGAGAAGTGGAAAGCCTCATCCTTTTTCCAAGTCTGTCTTAAGGCAGAAGCTCTGCTAAAACCTGTCCACCATGGGTAACCTTGCTGGTGTTTTGCAACACCAGTGGCATAGCTTTCAGCCTTACAGCAACATGTAAGCCACCACAGGATGACAAACTAACAGACAATTTTATCTCCCTTTGTTGTTCCTAAACAGTCTGCAAGCCCCTGAGCCTCAGGCCCACCCACCTCAGCTCTGACCTTAATCTTAATTTCTTATGCCCCCCAAAAATGTGTGTTGTATATCTTAATATCTTAGCTTGTGATAATAATCTCCTTTCAGAATGGGTTGTCTTTGTTATGTTAATGAGACAGAATTAGTGTAGGGTGTATCTTCAGTCAATCTCTTTTGAGATATGAAAGAGATTAAATAAAGCAGTAGAGCAGAGATGGGGAAAGAGAGATGCCAACCCACATGAAGACTGCCCAGGAGCAGAAGTTCAGAAGGGACAAAGGCCTTCCTCCAGAGCCAAAAAAGAGAGAAAGCCTTCCGCTAGAGCCACCATCCTGAATTCAGACTTCTAGCCTCCTAAACTATGAGAAAATAAATCTGTTTGTTAAAGCCACCCACTTGTGGTGTTTCAGTTACAGCAGCACTGTAGAAAAGAGTCTATCCAAAAATCTGATCTTTGGTCATTAGTGTTCAGTGTGCTGAATCTTTTCTTGAGATGGATTTTAAATTCTGGCAGAATGTATTCAAGATCATACTTTGTATATCATGCATTTGCTTTGATTTTCTTCAGCTTCAGTTTGAATTTGCAAATGAGCAATTGATGATCCTGTTCCATAGTTGGCCCCTGGCCTTTATCTGACTGATGATATTGAGCTTCTCCATCATCTCTTTCCACAGATGGAAGAGATTTGATTCCTATATAATCCCTCTGATGAGGCCATGTGTATAATCTTTGATTGTGTTATTCAAAAAATTATAGTGAAACCTGTGAGATCCAGAACTCGATGGAGCCACCTTGTTTTCCAGGTCTTGCACATTTTCCATGTTTTACAGGATGCAGTCTTACCACTCTTCTATTGAATGATTTAGTTGAAAATATTTGAGTTTTCCTTCTTTGACAGGTATCCACCTTACACCGGTTCTAATTTTTGCAGGTTTTACTGTATTTCTCATGAATTAGTCCTTGGTCTTGCAGAATTCTGTTTTTCAATCTCCAGCATTCTTTGTATTGCCTAGGCCAAATTTTTAACTACTGATCCTTTGATTCTAACTTTCACTTTCCAACCAACAATAATTATCAATACATCTTGATTAGACATTCAAGCCATTTCAGAAAACTCTTTCACTTCCTCATCTTTAGGATCTGCAGTTGGTGCATAAATTTGGATAATGTACATATTGATTGGTCTTCCTTGTGGGCATATGGATATTAACCTAACACTGACAGCATTGTATTTCAGGATAGTTCTTGAAATATTCTTCATAATGATGAATGCAATAAAGTTCCTTTTCATTTTCAATTTGTCATTCCTGGCATAGTAAACCATATGACTATGTTGTTGTTAGGTGCTATAGAGTCATGTCTGACTGATAGTGACCCTATGTGCAGCAGAATGAACCACTGCCCAGTCCCCTGCCAGCTCCATGATCCTTGCTATACTTGAGCCCATCATCACAGCCACTGTGTCAGTTCATCTTGTTGAGGGTCTTCCCCTCTTTTGTTGACCCTCTACCTTACCAAGCATAACATACTTCTCCAGGGAATGGTCCCTTCTGACAACATGACCAAAGTAGGTGAGATGAAGTCTGGCCATTCTCGCTTCTAAGGAGCATTCCGGCTGCACTTCCTCCTGGACAGATCTGTTAGTTCTTTTAGCAGTCCACGGTACGTTCAGCATTCTTCACCAGAACCACAACTCAAAAGCATCAATTCTTCTTCAGTCTTCCTTATTCATTGTCCAGCTCTCACATGCATACCAGGTGATTGAAAATATCATGGCTTGTGTCAGGTGCACCTTAGTCCTCAAGGAGACCTCTTTCCTCCTCAACACTTGAAAGAGGTCCCTTGTAGCCAGCTTGCCCAGTGCTATATGTCATCTGATGTCCTGATGGCTGTTTCCATTGACTTTGATTGTAGAACCAAGCAATATGAAGTCTTTGACAACTTCAGTCTTTTCTCCATTTATTGTGATGCTGCTTATAGGTCCAGTTGTGAGGATTTTTTTTTTTCTTTATATTGAGATGTAATCCACACTGCAGACTGTATTCTTCAATCTTTATCAGTAAGTGCCTCAAGGCATCCTCACTTTCAGCAACCAAAGTTGTGTCAGCAGCATATCGCAGGTTGTTAATGATTCTTCCTACAATCCTGATGCCACATTTTTCTTCATATAGTCCAGCTTCTCAGATTGTTTGCTCGGCATACAGATTGAATAAGTATGGGGAAAGAATACAACAACCCTCACGCACTCCATTATTGATTTTAAACCATGCAGTGTCCCCTTGTTCTGTTCGAACAACAGCCTCCTGGTCAATGTACAGGTTCCTCCTGAGCACAATCAAGTGTCCTGGACTTCCCATTCTTCTCAATGTCATCCACAATTTGTTATGCTCTACACAATCAAATGCCTTTGCATAGTCAGTAAAACATAAGTAAACATATTTCTGGAATTCTTTGCTTTGAGCCAGGATTCATCTGACAGCAGCTATGATATCCCTTGTTCCGTGTCCTCTTCTGAATCCAGCTTCCACCTCTGGAAGTTCTCTGTCAATATATTGCTGCAACCATTTTTGAATTATCTTCAGTAAGATCTTAACTTGCATGAGATATTAATGATATTGTTTGATAATTTCCACATTCTGTGGGATCACCTTTCTTTGGAATGGGTACAAATATAGCTCTTTTCCAGCCAGTTGGACAGGTAGCTGTTTTCCAAATCTCTTGGCATAACTGAGTGAGTGCCTCCAGTGGGACATCTGTTTCTTGAAACATCTCAATGGGTATTCTGTCAATTCCTGGAGCCTTGTCCTTCACTAATTCCTTCAGTGCAGCTTCTACTTCTTCCTTCAATACCATTGGTTCTTGATCATATGGCAGCTCCTGAAATGAATGAAGATCGATCAGTTCTTTTTGGTACAGTGACTCTGTGTTTTACTTCTGTCTTTTTTGATGTTTCCTGCATCATTCAATATTTTGCCCATATTGTAACTTGAGGCTTAATTTTTTTCCTCAGTTCTTTCAACTTGAGAAATGCCAAGCATGTTCTTCCCTTTTGATTTTCTAACTCCAAGTCTTTGCACATTCCATTATAGTAACTGGCTTTGTCTGCTTGAGCTGCTCTTTGAAATCTTCTGTTCAGCTCTTTTGTCTTGTCATTTCTTCCATTTGTGTTAGCTACTCTCTGCTCAAGGGCAAGTTTCAGAGTCTCTTCTGTCATCCATTTTGGTCTTCTTTTCTGGACTTTTTAGTGACCTCTTGCTTTCTTCATGGATGATGTTCTTGATGTCATCACACAGTCCTTCTGGTTTTCAGTCATTGGTGTTCAGAGTATCAAATCTGTTCTTTAGATGGTCTTTAAATTCAGGAGGGATATATTCAAGATCATATTTGGGCTCTTGTGGATTTGTTTTAACTGTCTTTAAATTTAAAGTTGAACTTGCATATGAACAGTTGATGGTCTGTTCCACAATCAACTCCTGGCCTGGTTGTGGCTGAAGATATTGAGCTTTTCCATCACCTCTTACCACA
>NW_006922092.1:626673-627839 GCF_000298275.1 Orycteropus afer afer | reverse complement strand
AACCTTCCTTCCGAGGAGTGGCTGGTGGGTTTGAACTGCCAGCCTTCTGGTGAGCAGTCAAGTGCCTTAGGCACTATGCTACCAGAGCTCCTATTCCTAGCATAGTAGACCACAAATTGGTCTGATTCAAAATGGCCAAAACCAGTTCATATCAGCTCACTAATGCCTAGGATATCAATCTTTATGTGCTCCATTTCATTTTTGACAACTTCCAATTTTCCTAGATTCACACTTCATACAGTCCATGTTCCGATTATTAATGGATGTTTGCAGCTGTTTCTCCTCAATTTGAGTCATGACACGTCAGTAAATGGAGGTCTTGAAAGCTTTACCTTATTCGTATCATTAAGACTGGGTCTACTCTAATGATGCAGCTCTTTCCTGGTCCTATTTTGAGAGCCTCTGACCTAAATGGCTTATCCTCCTGCACTGTATGGGATAATGTTTCCAGGCTATTCATAAAGTTGCACATTAATGTATCAGTGTTTCTCTGCTATTCATAAGGTTTTCCCTGGTCAATTCTTTGAGAACTGGATGGCCTCCTTCTTCTTCTTAGTCTGTCTCAATCTGTAAGCTGTTGAAACCTATGCACCATGTGCAACCCTACTGGGTTTGAGACACTGGTGGCACAGCCTCAAGGCTCACAGCAACACTCCACCACAGTAGGACAAACTGACAGACAAATTTGTCTTTCCTGCTGTTTGGGAGGGGCGTGGCCTGTGTCCTCAGCCTTACCTGGATCCCTGCCTCTTTCCTGGTTGTTCCCCCACCCTGGCTTTTTCTTTGCTTTCCCTAGCTTTACTGCCACATGGGGGGACTGTGGCCTGGGTTCCCGGCCTTACCTGGATCCCTGACTCTGCTTCCTAACTCTGTCCTGGTCCCTCCCAGGATTTTTCTCTGCTTTCCTGCTGTTTGGGAGGGCTATGGCCTGGGTCCCCTGCCTTATGTGGATCCCTGCCTCTGCTTCCTCGCTCTGCCCTGGTCCCAACCCCTGGCTTTTTCTTTGCTTTCCTGCCACTTGGGAGGGGCATGGCCTGGGACCCTGGCCTAGCCTGGACCCTGGCCTTACCTGGATCCCTGCCTTTGCTTCCTCATTCTGTCCTGGTCTGTTGTCCCCCCTGCCCCACCCCGCATGGCTTTTTCACTGCTTTTCCTGGCTTACCTGC
>NW_006922092.1:623209-624358 GCF_000298275.1 Orycteropus afer afer | reverse complement strand
TGTACAACCAAAATTAACCTTATTTACATTTCATAGTTCATAACAGAAGGAAACAAAAATATTTGATGCACATATACAATGAAGAATTATTACAATCACAGTCCTCATTTCTGCAGCTGGTCATGTGGTCGTAGCTGATATTCAGAACTACCTTCTTCCACAACCCATTCTGTATTTCCCTTGTCCTGAGCAAGCACCATGAAGTACCATGGACTGCCAAAAGAACTAACAGATCTCTCCTGGAGGAAGTGCAGCCTAGATGCTCCTTAGAAACGAGGATGGCCAGACTTCGTCTCATCTATTTTTGTCATGTTGTCAGAGGGGACCATTCCCTGGAGAAGGATGTCATGCTAGGTAATGTGGAGGGTTGACAAAGGAGAGGAAGGCCTTCAATGAGATGGATTGACATGGCTGCAACAATGGGCTCAAGTATAGCAAGGATTGTGGGGCTGGTGCAGGATGGGGCAGTGTTTTGTTCTGCTGTGCATGGGGTCGCTATGAGTTGGAAATGACTCGACAGCACCTAACAACAACAACAGCAGCAAGCACCTCAGCTGGTCATGGTTCTTTGCCTGGTGGGGTGACCCAAACCTTCATTCCTGAAGGGTCTGGGCCGTTAGCAGTCATATCAGAATTGAGTTGCTGTAATTTTCCATTGACTTTAATCACAGGACATGGTAGTACTAAGAGATGTCCTAAAGAATCTCCTGTATTCCAGACATATTCTTCTTTACCTCCAGTATGTAAAGCCAATCCAATTTCCCCTTGGTAATCAGGATCTATCACACTAGATAGTACAGTAGTGCCATTCTTTGTCTGTTGATCCAGAGGCATGAGGAAGCCAAAATGGCTGGATGGCATTCTTAATTTCCAGTTCAATGCAATCAGTATTGTGTCTCTAGGTGGGAATGTTCCTCCCTTTGGGACTAAGATCTCCAGACTCTCAGAGCATAGGGTAGCAGGGACAGGAAGCAAAATTTTTTTAAGTGGATCATTAGGGGTAATAGTGAATGGTACCTCTCCTGTTTCCACCCCTTGGTTCCTGGACCCGTGAATCCTGGCTATTGGAGAAATAGAACCATATATTGGACGCTGGTTCAGAGCATATACAGCCTCCTGGAGAACATTGCCCCAGCCCTTCAAGGTATT
>NW_006922092.1:614365-620427 GCF_000298275.1 Orycteropus afer afer | reverse complement strand
CAACAATGATACTTTGGGTCTCCTGGAATTAGTGTCAATTCAGAGCCAGTGTCCAGTAATCCCCGAAAAGTCTGATGATTTACTTTTCCCCAATGAATGGTCACTCTCGTGAAAGGCCTCAGATCCCTTTGGGGAAGACTAGGAGAAAGATTGACATTATATCTTGTAGTAACAGAGCTGATACTGCTGAAAACCAAACCCAGAGTCTTATTGTAAGGGTGGTTGAATTACAACACCAATTAAATTGCCAACCCAGAATGGTGTCTGACATTAGAGTGAGAACATTGATTGGGAAAAAATGGCATCCTGAAACCTTGAATGGGGACATATGGACAGATAGTCAGGAAGATCAGGATATGGAGCCTGTAAATTCTGTTGAATCCCACCCATCTGAAGGGATTACTGTAAAACCATTATCCCTTCCACCTCAGTTTGATGGGATTAGCCAAACTGGACCTGCTGGTCCTTGCCTGAAGCAGAGGCCATGGAAGACAATCCTGAATGTTTATCAGGAACTGCCTCAACCACCCATTGTTGCTGCTAGACCTAAAGTTAAATCCAAGCAAGCCCCAAAAGGTGAAATAGAAAGTGTGACTGAGGAGGTGGTACACTACAACCGAAAAGACCTGCTTGATTTTGCTAACATGTACAGACAGAAACCTGGAGAATATGTATGGGAATGGCTACTGAGGGTGTGCGATAATGGTGCAAGGAATGTAAGATTGGATCAGTCTGAGTTTATTGATTTAGGCCCACTAAGTACAGATTCCTCATTCAGTGTTTCAGATCAAGAGGTTAGGAAAAGATCTAATAGTTTATTTGGTTGGCTTACTGAAGCATGGATTATGCGGTGGCCTACCTTAAGTCAGGTTGGAGTACCAGACCTGCCTTGGTATAATGTAGAAGAAGGTATCCAGAGGCTTAGGGAAATTGGCCTGTTAGAATGGATTTATCAGATTAGACCCCTAGAGCCAGAAATAGAGAGTCAAGAAGACACACCTTTCACCAGTACGGTGAGGAATAAATTTGTGAAGGGAGCTCTAGCATCCTTGAAGACTGCTGTGACTGCTATTTTATGTAAACCTGATTTGACAGTGGGAACTTCCCTAATTGAACTAAGACACTTAACTATGATGGGGCTGGTTGGACCCCTTGGTAGTAGGGGCTAAGTGGCAGCAGTTACTCGACAAAGGCAAGGTGGGCATGGTTACCATAATGGACAGCAGAGTCAGAACAGTAATCAGAATAGTCAGACTTGTGTGGAATTATGGCATTGGCTACTTGCTCATGGTGTTCCTAGTAGTGAAATACATGGCAAACCTACTAAATATTTACTTGATCTGTAGAGACAGAAAAATTCTAGGTCACATGAACAGAAACCAAGTTTGAATTGCCAGAATACAGAGTCACAATCTCTCAATCAATTCCCAGGCTTGAGTCAGTTTACAGACTCACAACCTCTTGAATGAAGGGGAAGTTGGGTCCCATTGAGAAAGGGACCCCACTCCTGGTACCAAATGTTAGACTGGGTTCTCTAGAGAATCAAAACCAGTAAAGCTTACATGTATATATATATATATATATAGAGAGAGAGAGAGAGAGAGAGAGAGAGAGAGAGAGAGGGAGATTTATCTTAGGAAAGTGGCTCACGCATTGTTGTTGTTACTGTTGTTATGTGCCGTGGAGTCAGACCTGACTCATAGTGACCCCTCCTTGCGTTTCCAAGGCAGTATCACTACAGAAGTAGATTACCCAACCTTCCTTCCAAGGAGTGGCTGATGGGGTTGAACCTCCAGCCTTCTGGTTAGCAGTCAAGTGCTTTAGGCACTGCTGGAAAATCCAAAGTTCTTGGATCAAACATCAAGCTGGAGGCTTTTCCCAACTCTTGCAGCTGCAGGGGCTGAGGAGCTCACAGTTGTCAGGCAGTGTACTGGCTTTTGACTCCAATGAATGATGAATCCAAGATCTCCAGGCTGAATGTTGGATTGTTTGCTCATGGACAGTTGTAGGCAGAACAACATAATCCTGACCCACAGAAGAATGTCTCTTCCCAGGATGTCCATAGATATACTGGAAGCAGGCCACACCCCTAGCAAAACTCCCTTTCAAGGAGTTTCAAGAATTGGCTGCTCAAAACATAATCATCTGATCCCATCATGGGAATAACCACATCACAACACCTTAAACCACAAAGAATTGTGGTCCAGCCAAGTTGACACACAGCTCCAACTATCACAATTAGAGAAGTTTTTGTCTCTCTCATTCATTGCCTTATCCATGGTACCTACTATAGTGTCTGGCATGTAGTAGCTACTCAGTAAATATTTGTTGAAATAATGAGACTATTTTGTCATCTGGAGATTCTCCTTATAGTGTTAAAACTTTAGAGTTTCTCTGTTTAATCTCTTTTTAGTTATGACTTACTCCTGTTTGGTAATGAAAAGGCAAGTTCTTCCTAAGGACACGCGTAGTATTTTTAACATTTCTCCTATGTGTTTATACTCTCTAATAAATGCAGTCAGTTATCACATGATGTTCATTTTTCCTATTTCAACCCCCTCATCACCCTTCCATGTGCAATACACATTAATATACAGACTCAGTTCCATCATTCCTGCTAAGAACAGCTGCTGCCAGTGGCAAACACAGTCTCTCAAGTGGACACTCCATCTGAGATGTGCTGGAATGCTTAAGAGAGAGCCGTGTGAAGTTCTTCTGCAAAATGAGAAAGAATCTCCCTCATGGTATACTCTACTAGAGGGGCACCAAACCAAGGCTGTTTGTGTTCACAACATAGTTCAAAATTTTTGAGGAAGACACCTTGCCATATTTTATTTACTGTTTCTACCTCTCCACAACCCTGAAAGGACTTCGTGGGAACCTGGAATAGAGGCAATCTGGTCATCTCATCTAATAATAATTCCGAATTAATCTTATTACATACACATGAGTCCCTCTTTCTGTAGGGCAGGATCTCAACCACTGCCACACACTGGAATCAATTGAGGAACTTAAGAAATGTTAATGCCTGGGTATCACGCTGAGAAGTTCTGATTTAATTGATCTCAGATACAGCTTGTCATTGGAGTGTTAAAGCACCCCACATGATTCTAATGTGCAGATCTGGAATGAGTTCACTCCCAGAAGTCTCTTCAGTTCTCCTTGAATAGACTTCTATTATGTCTAGATATGTTTTTTTCCAAGAATGGAATGGAATGAAAAGCTAATTGTCTCTGATATCTTGAATGGAGAAACCAAGTCTCTTGTAAGTACAGTATATACCTGAACTGCAATGTGTTCACTTGAAAGTGAACCAGCACTTCTTTCCCCCTAAAGTGCATCATGAGCAGTAAAATCATCTATCACATGGTGGTTGTGCTCAAACCCTAGCTTCATTGCCTTCACTTGCAACTATCTCAAACTTCACATGGTGGTTGTGCTCAAACCCTAGCTTCATTGCCTTCACTTGCAACTATCTCAAACTCTTTGCAGTTTCCTCAAATCTGCTGTGTTTATTAAAGTTCATTCTTTTTTGAACAGTCTGGTTCCTCTTTTTGGAAAAGTCTCTCACCTCTTTCACCTGACTTACTTTAAGGAATTTTTTCGAGAATTGGAATACCACTCTGGAAAACATTCCCTCTTGAGTGGCCACAGGCTAGTTTAGGTGTCTCCCTCCCAAAACCTCACCCTGATTTCCCATCTATATCCTGGACATTTCTGTATCAAAGTGCAATACTGTATTATACTTATTTGACTTTATTTTCCATAATGAGCTACAAAAAGCAGACTGCATTTTTCCTAATATATGAATTTCCAGTTTGCAGACAGATCCTTGCATAATAAACCATCTATGACTGCTTGTTAAATGAATGAGTGCATAGGTGAATAAATGTATCATAGCTTGGGCAAAGTTCATTAGTGAATGTTTCATGAAATATTTATATTTTGTGTTCTTTGGGATTAGATATCCATAACTCTCAAATTGTACATGCATTGGCCAGTCACATGACTTATATTGAGTTACATTACTAATTAGCTTTGTACTTAGTACTAGAACTAAGAATCCTTGACTTCTAGTGCATTTCTCTTGCTGTTTGAAATTTGGTGTTGGTTTTGTGTTGTTTGGCTTTCATTTTGATTTTGGATGATTAATAATGGTTTATGCACTGCTAGGTGAGAAAGCATTGTCCTTAAGGGGAATTGCTTAAGTCCTTAGGCTGCTCAATTACCTCAGTTCATGCTATCTCTCCAAATGGTTGAAATAATATCACATTGACATTCTGCAGTAAATGTTCAAATAGCTTAGTTGAATGCCGTGAGAAATCTTTAATATATCTGAAACATGCCATGGTAAGTTGCATAGTACTTGCCTTACCTAGACACAGTTTTAAAGAAAGAAACAGCAAAAATGAAAAACAAGAGTGAGAAATAATATTTAAATAATGCGGACTTATGAGTGAAAATAAGGTAGGAAATGTGAATAAGCTCATCCTTCAGTCAGTTCCTGCGTATCTCATAAAATTCATGCATGATGCTGCATGGTATATAAGTCCAGAGATGAAAGATATAATTTCTTTTTTTTTTTTTTTTTCCCACTCAGCATGACCACTAAAACATGACTCAGCTACCACATCTGACATTTAACAGAGAAACTGTGATCTGATCTAGAACTAGAGGGAAAACTTGTTGAGTTGGACATTGGGCTTACAGATAGTTTATGTTGTGTTCCAACATGGTACCTCAAAAAGCAATTTTCATGTACTTTAAAACTTATTACCACATCATGTATGATTCTACTCTACATGTGGCAAAATGATATTTCTGTACATATTATGATATCTATGTGTACACATGTGTGTGTGTCATATGTTGTTGTTGTTATGTGCCATCGAGTTGGACCTGACTCATAGCGACCCCTCCTTGGGTTTCTGAGGCACTATCACGATGGAAGTAGATTGCCCCATCTTCCTTCCAAGGAGTGGCTGGTGAGTTTGAACCGCCAGCCTTCTGGTTAGCAGTCAAGTGCCTTAGCCACTATGCTACCAGAGCTCCCGTGTCATAAGTGTCATATGTAGTCTATGTATTATATAGTAGATAATGTGGTTTTTTTTTAAAAGAAATTATTTGTATGGACTTCTGGTCTACAGTGATATGCTGAGCACATGCTAAAACATACCTCAATACTCCAAACTCAGACAATAGGGTAAGATATTTTAAAAATTAATAAACACATATTGCTCCATGGAAAGAAAGGTCTCTATTGACTAGAATAAAATTGTTTCATATTGAAAAAAAAAAAAAGCAGTAGCGAACAAATTCAATGTGGAAAAGTTTGAAGGCAAGAGTGACGGGACACAGGTGAATGCTTAGAAAAAGATGCTGGCATCTTGATGCCCACACAAATTGTGTGCATAACTCAGGGCCACATCTACACAACTTGTTGAACCTGGGTGCTGGGTAAGGTGCCACCTGCCTTACCTACTGTTTCAGTGGAGCTTGGAACAGCGCCTCCTGCCATATAGCTTGGGGCTTCAGCAATACCACTTGTACAACCTGGAGGTTAGAGTTGACCCATAGTAGAAGCAAGTCTGGAAATGCTTCTGCAATGAGTGTCAGCCCTGAGTGCAAGGTCTGCTCTTTTGTTTTTGTTTTTGTTTCTTTTATTGAAATTTAGATGAAAGTTTACAGAGCAAATTAGTTTTCTGTTCAGCAAATTGTACACATTTTGTTTTGTGATACTGGTTGAAATCCTCTCAGTGTATCAGCATTCTTCCCACTTCCTCCCTGAATCCCCTATTTCCATTCATCTTTCTTTCCTGCCCCTTCCTACCTTCTGAGCTTTGTTTTCAGACCAATGGTGCCCTTTTGGTCTCATGTGGTTGACTGTACTAAGGAATATTTTCCACCTTGTTGGGATCATTCACTTTATAGACCTGTCTGTTGTTTGGCTGAAAGTTGATCCTTGGGGGTAGGTTCAGTACCAGGCTTGAAGGGTACCTAAGGGCCACAGTTTTGGAGGTTCTTCCAGTCTCTATCAGACTAGTAAGTCTGGTCTTTTTTAT
>NW_006922092.1:566216-587195 GCF_000298275.1 Orycteropus afer afer | reverse complement strand
AGATCTGAAACATCTTTTGCGATAATAAATGCCACGCCATTCCTCTTCAAATTTTCATTCATGGCATAGTAGATCATATGGTTGTCTGATTCAAAATGGCCAAAATCAGTCCATTTCAGCTCACTAATGCCTAGGATGTCAATCTTTGTGTGTTCCATTTCATTTTTGACAACTTCCAATTTTCCTAGATTCATACTTCGTACATTCCATGTTCTGATTATTAATGAAAGTTTTCAGCTGTTTCTCCTCAATTTGAGTCATGCCATGTCAGCAGTTGGAGGTCCTAAAAGCTTTACTTTATCCATATGATTATGGTTGGTTCTACTCCAATGAGGCAGCTCTTTCCCAGTCATATTTTGAGTGTCTTCCAACCTAAGGGGCTCTTCTACCTTCACTGTATCAGTTGGTGTTTCCGGGTCATTCATAAAGTTGCCCAGTAATGTATCACACAGTGTTTCTCTGCTATTCATAAGGTTTTCCCTGACCAATTCTTTGAGAAGTGGATGACCTTTTCCTTCTTCCTAGTCTGTCTAGTCTGTAGCTGTGTTGAAAGCTGTGTACCTGTATAAACCTGCTAGTGTTTGAAACACTGGTGGGACAGCCTCAGGCTTCACAGCAACATGCAAACCACCACAGTATGACAAACTGGCAGACAAGTTAATCTCCTTTAGGTGTTCAAAATCTCTGTGCCCTCCCCTTACAAGGATCCTACCACTTTGTCATCCCCAGCATTCCCTTCCCTTTCCTACCTCTGGTGTGGGGCTTATCTCCCTCCCCTTTCCTGGATCCTGAAGCTTTTGTCATCCCTGGCATTCCCTTTCCTTTCCTGCCTCTGGGATGAAGCCTGTCTCTCTCCCTTTACCTAGATCCTGCTGTGTACAGCAAAATGAAACACTGACCCGTCCTGTGCTGTCCTCACAATCTTTACCATACTTGAGCCCATTATTGCAGCCACTATGTCAATCCTTCTTGTTGAGGGGCTTCTCCTTTTCCCTAACCTTCTCTTTTACCAATCATGATAGTTCTTTCTCCAGGGAATATCCCTTCTGACAACATGACCAAATAGGTGAGACTAAGTCTGGCCATTTTCGCTTCCAAGGAGCATTCTGGCTCCATTTTTTCCAGTTGTATTTTTTGTTCTTCTGTCAGTCCATGGTAGTTTCAGTATTCTTCACCAACACCACAACTCAAAAGCATCAACTTTTCGATCTTCCTTATTCATTGTCCAGCTTTCACATGCATATGAGGCAATTGAAAATACCATGGCTTCGGTTTGGTGTACCTTAGTCTTCAAAGTGATATTTTTGCTCTTCAGCACTTTAAAGAGCTCTTTTGCAGCTGATTTACCCAGTGCAATATGACATCTGGTTTCTTGACTGCTGGAGGAAGTGCAGCCAGAATGCTCCTTGAAAGTGAGAATGGACAGACTTTGTCTCCCAAACTTTGGTCATGTGGTTTGAAGAGACCATTACCTGCAGAAGGATATCATGCTTGGTAAAGTAGAGGGTTAGTGCAAAAGGGAAAGACATGCGATGAGATGGATTGACACAGTAGCTGCAACTATGGGCTAGAGTATAACAAGGATTGTGAGGATGGGACGTAACTGGGCAGTGTTTTGTTTTGTTTTACCGAGGGTTGCTGGGAATTGGAGTTGACTCAATGGCACCTAAAAAACAACAACAATATGCTATGCTATTTCTTTTTTAAAATATGCTGGTGGCCACCTTTTTTTTTTTTTTTTAATTCAATTAATGGGTCTCAACTCACAGTTT
Organism: Orycteropus afer afer; assembly: GCF_000298275.1. NCBI lineage: Eukaryota > Metazoa > Chordata > Mammalia > Tubulidentata > Orycteropodidae > Orycteropus > Orycteropus afer. The sequence goes on along the minus strand of NW_006922092.1, from coordinate 585,423 downwards.
GAAAAATACTGTATCATATAACATATAATGTGCTATATTAACACATGCCTTAGTTTCTTAGTACAATGAGGTAGTATTAATGAACATAAATTTATTTTCTCAGTTTAGGACACTAGAAGTCCAAATTCAGAAAACCATCTCTAGTGGAAAGTTATTGCACTGTCTGCTCTAGGAGAAAATTCTTTCTTCCCTGTGTTCCTTGAAGATCTCCATGTGATGCCTATTATTCAAATATACTTACTAACCACTAAAGGCAAAGATGAAGAAATTGAAGATTTTTATTAAGTTCTGCAGTCTGAAATGACCAAACATGAAATCGAGGTCCATTTCTAATTACTGGTGATTGGAATGCAAAAGTTGGAAACAAAGAAGAATCACTGGTAGTTGGAAAATTTGGCCTTGGTGATAGACATGACACTGGAGATCACATGATAGAATTTTGTAAGACCAATGACTTAATCATTGCAAATACTATTTTCAACAACATAAATGGTACATGTGGACCTCGCCTGAGGGAATACACAGGAATCAAATTGACTATATATGTGGAAAAAGACAATGGAGAAACTCACTCTCATCAGTCAGAACAAGGCCAGGGGCAGACTTGAAAGAACAGCATTTGCTCCTACTCAAGTTCTAGTTGAAGCTGAAGAAAATTAAACGAATTCCAGGAAAGCCAAAATACAACCTTGAGTATACCCCATCTGAATTTAGAGACCATATGAAGAATAAATTTGACACATTGAACACCAGTGACCAAAGACCATACAAGCTGAGGGATAACATCAAGGACATCATACATGGAGAAAGCAAAAGGTCATTAAAAACACAGGAAATAAAGAAAACAGCAAATTGGATGTCAGAAGAGACTCTGATACCTACTTTTGAAAGGAGAGTAGGTTAAGGGAATGGAAGAAAAGATGAAGTAAAAGAGCTGAAGAGAAGATTTCAAAAGGCACCTCAAGAAGACAAAGTCAAAGTATAATGAATTGTGCAAAGATCTTGAGTCAGAAAATCAAAAGAGGAGAACACATTCAGCATTTTTCAAGCTGAAAGAACTGAAGAAAAAATTCAAGCCTCAAGTTGCAATATTGAAGGATCTGTGGGGAATGTATTGATCTATGCAGAAGGCTTCAAAAGAAGATGGAAGGACTACAGAGAATCACTGTACCAAAAATGGCTGGTCGACACACAACCATTACAGGAGGTACCATTATGCTATGTCATCAGAGCTCCTTAATACTATATTATGAAGCATATGTTAAAGTCCAATACTATATTATCAAGCAAAAATAGTGGACTTTGTTGTTGTTGTTGTTGTTTGCCGTCGAGTCGGCCCCAACTCATAGCGACCCCTCCTTGGGTTTCCGAGGCAGTATCACTTTAACATGTTTAAAATAATTTAGAAGAGCAAAAAAACCAACAAGCACTTTCATGTTAAAGGAAAAAAACAAAGTAACAATGCAGCTTTGCCTTACTGTCTGTTTCTAACATATGCTTCATAATATACTATTAAGGAGCTCTGATGACATGGTAGATAAGGCACTTGACTGCTATCCAGAAGGTCAGCAGTTCTAAACCCACCAGCTGCTCCATGGAAGAAAGACGGGGCGATCTACTTCCATAAAGATTTACACCCTCAGAAACACAATGGAGGTGGCTAAGAGTTGGAAACTGCTCAATGGCAGTGAGTTTGGCTTTGGTTTAGTTTAATATAATATTTGTAGATCTGATTTATTTCCAAAAATATTACACTTATTTAGTGACCAATTATCCAGAACCATCTATCTTATCTTGTGTGCAACCCCCCATAATCTTTAGTGACCATTTCATTAATATGTTTGAAAACTATTTGTACTTTGCTTCCATCTTCCCTTAGTTTCCATGTGAGCATCAACACATGAAGGAAACATTTAGTTCTTATGTTTCCTAAATATAAAGATTGACAGTTTGAATCCAATAAGAGCTGCTTCAAAAGAAAGACTTGATGATCTACATCTAAAAGGTCATGACCATTGAAAACCTTATGGAGCACTGTTCTACTCTGACACACATTCAGTTGCCATGAGTTGAGACTAGCTTGACAATTGGTTTATTATGTTTCTAAACTGGCATCCAGTGAAATATCCATCATCTCATCCAGTCCTTGGCCAATAATCTATCCATGTGCCCTCTTATGTCCAATGACTGTATCTCTTTGCCACTTCCATGTCACTCTTGGTTATACAGGAAATGCTAAGAAAATGTCTAAGGGATCTTTATAGACCCTCTTTACATCCATTTAGTTATTTGGGTCCATGTCACGTTTCCAACTTCTACACAGTCTATATGGAAAAGAGTTTTTATTTAATTCATTTTTTGATATCTCAAAAATATTTTTGCCAAATCACTAAGATACAGCCCAGAGCAAACTGACTGGTAAATTCCTCCTGAGAACCTCTTAAATCTAAGCTCTCACCACTTCTCCAACTATCTTCTTTTTTCCTGCTCAACTCTCCCGTTTTCTAGTTTGAATCCCTTCTGTCCTTTCAAAGTCCTAGGCTTTTGAAATCCAGAAGCCAGGGATAGTCATTTCTTCTTTGCTTCCCTTTGATCTCTGAGTCAATGAACACAGAAATGGCTTGGCTGCAGTTTGAATGCTTAAAGGGAATGGAGGAGGAGAAGGTCTAAGACTTAGATAGAAACAAAATACCAAGTATTTAACAAAAGAAAAAAAAAAAGTTAGTGTTTCCTAAATATTATCAGGCTTCATTATATGGATTATTTAGACTTTCTAACCTTTAGAAGTTACATCTTTAACACAAAAGCTTTGGACTCATTAGATTTCAAACTCGGCTCTAAGGAGCATTTGGCTGGTTGCATAGCTCCCCTAGGAGCTCTGGTAGCATAGTGCCTAAAGCACTTGACTGCTAACCAGAAGCCTGGTGGTTCAAGCCCACCAGCCATTCCTCAGAAGGAAGGTTGAGCAATCTACTTCCATAGTGATACTGCCTCGGCAACCCAAGGAGGGGTCACTATGAGTCAGGTCCAACTCGACGACACATAACAACAACAACATAGCTTCCCTAACTCCTCCCTCACTTTTCAACTACAGATAATCCCGTTTAGGACAGGATTCTGTTCGAATAACTTCATCATAAGTTGTTTTTGACATTAGGCAATTACCTCCTTTTTTTTTTTTTTTTTTTTTCTTTCTAGTTTCATTAGCCTAAGGCATATGACTGCTAACCAGAAGGTTGGCAGTTCATACCCGCCAGCCACTCCTCGGAAGGAAGGTTGGGCAATCTACTTCCGTAGTGACACTGCCTCAGAAACCCAAGGGTGATCGCTATGGGTAGGATCTGATTCAACGGCAGTGAGTTTGGTTTGGATTGTTTAAAGACTGTAATATGGCAGTGTTTTGAACAGTAAATCATAACATTGAACATCTGCAAAAAACCAGAGAGCCTTTAAGTGTGGTTGGTTGTAACTCAAATATGTCCTTTGTTAGGGATTGTCTGTTTTATAGCTTTCCTTGTTTTGATCATTTTTATATACTGAGCTTCATAAATATTTTTTCCTTTAAATAAATGGTTCTTTAAATAGAAATATTTTAAACACATTCTGTTGAGCCTTAACACTTTATGTATAACATGGCTGCTGGCATTACAGACACTAGTCTAATCCATTTTCCCGACTTCTATGTTGTTGTTGTTATGTACCATCCAATCGGACTCTACTCATAGCGACCCCTCCTTGGGTTTCTGAGGTGGTATCAGTATGGAATTAGATCACCCAGCCTTCCTTCCGAGGAGTGGCCGGTGGGTTTGAACCGCCAACCTTCTGATTAGCAGTCAAGTGTCTTAGGCACTATGCTACCAGAGCTCCTGCCCAACCTCTATACTATACCCCAAATGCACCTGTGTTTATTTGTAGGGAACAAGGTTTGGTCTATGCAAGGAGAAGAAAGAAGAAAATTGTATATCTGGCCACCACATGTCCTTTAGGCTTTGCAGAAAAAGGATTCATGGCAGAAGTTTATGGAACTACTCAAGAGTGACCCTATGAATTTCTGAGGACAAAGAGATTCCAGATCTCTAGGTGATCAAATGTGGCACAAAGCAGGGCCCCATGGCCCTCATCTCTGTAAGGAGCCAAGTACTATTCTGGAACCCAAAAGATCAGAAGTTTTGGGAGCACCCAGTGAGTGTACTTGGCATGGAATTCTCATTACAGACATCGTAGCCATAAAGGCATCAGATAGAAATCAAAGAAACAAAATTAAAAATAGAACAGGATACGCTCTGTGGTGATTACTGCTGACTCAATAGTTTGTAAGTATTTCCTGAGAGTTTTAGAAATAACATGGTCCCTTGTGGGAAGACCCTGAAGTACTCTTCCTACTAATATAGGCATATTGAGCTAGGATTCATTTGGGAATGGTAGGAATATCTCTGAAGCAAAGAATACTAAGCAAAGTTTTTGTGATCTAGAGAATGACTCTTGTTATTTAGGTAAGACAACTTCCACCTAAAGGAGTGTTCCTCCTGAATAAGCATTTCCATGGTGTGACTTTTATATCTGAACAAGAGTTCTGGTTTTGTTTACAGCCTCACCTCTGACTCATCGTTGTGAAACTGAGAAATCATTTAGCCTCTCAGAACCTCAAAAATCCTCTTTTGTGAATGAGGATAATGGGTAAACCTTCTCTTGCTTCACTGAATTGTTGTAAAGTTTAATTAGATAATGTTTGCACAGCTCTTTGAACTGTACTAATTAAAATGATATATAAATACTGTCCTTCCTTTTATCAGAATGCCTTGATTGAGCCATTTCATTGAGACTTAAAGATGACTGTGATAGGAGGACCTATAGAGAAGGGATTTTTTTTTTTCTTTTTTAATTTATGTGAATTGAATTCTGGAATTGTCAAGTGGACATTTGAAAATATCCAATTGGGGCTCTCACTGATGAGGATAAGGATCTATCTTCATACTTGCTCAAGGGATAAGGAGCTCTGGTGGTGTAATGGCATTTGACTGCTAACCAAAATGCCATTGATTTGAACCCACCAGCTGCACCACAGAAGGTGAAGTAGTCTGCTTCTGTAAAGATTTACAGCCTTGGAAACCCAGTGAGGGTTGGAATCAATTCAGTGTCACTGAGTTTGATTTGGTTCTTTCTTTTTTCTCAAGGAGTAAGGGTTATAACTTCATGTTAAGCAAAACTTAGCTTCTTAGGTGTAGGATAAAGCCCTGTCTATTTTATAGATTGGTATAATTTAGAAATTGTTATTTGTGTTCAGCATGTTTTGCTATGACAATGCTGATGATTTAGTTCATATTTCCATGTAAGAATCACAAAACAATTGATTTGCAATCACCTAAAAGAAAGACTTATTGACATCAAATCGATTCCGACTCATAGCAACCTCTCTGTTGGGTTTCCAAGGCTGTAAATCTATACAGAAGCAGACTGTTTCATCCTTCTTCTGCAGATCAGCTGGTGGGTTCGAACCACTGACATTTTGGTTAACAGTTAAATGCCTTAACCACTATACCACTAGAGCTCTGGTGGTGTAATGGTTAAGGCATTTGGCAGCTAACCAAAAGGTCCATGGTTCAATCCCACCAACCACTCCCCAGAAGAAAGATGAGGCAGTCTGCTTCTATATAAAGATTTACAGCCTTAGGAACCCAGTGGGGGTCACTGTGAGTCGGAATCTACTCAATGGCAGTGACTTTGTTGTTGTTTTTGCTTTAATAGGAAAGAAGTAACCCTTATTCGTCACCCTCATTATTCTTAATAGATCATCTTTTCGTTAGTCTGCTTATCTGTCAAAGATATTTCCACCCACAGCAGAGAAATCTTAGATGAATCAGAAATCTCACTAACTTTCCTGATGAGAATATTTTACTCTAAAATACTTATCCCAAATACTTTTAGAAGTGTACATTAACAGATATTTTTTTCTGCCAGCAATAAATTCATAAATAGATTAATTGGTTTGTGGGAAAAAACAACATGCCTATCACCATAAACCTGCCTTGAGCTTTAGTATATTACTAAACGTAATTTACAAATTATATTTGTAACATGGATTTTTTTTTTTAACAATGACATAACTATGTAACAATTCAATTCCAGATGTTACAGAATGGCTCAGAATTTAGAGTTGATGCTTTATGGGAAACCTGGACAATGAGTATGAGTTTCAAAAAGTACTACCAGATTAGAAGTTTGTAACAGTGATGTTTCTGTAAAATATAACATCTGGTTTATTTCACTTGTCAGGTTTCTTATTCTTTGCATACTTGAGAAATTCATCTGCTGATGGACCAACATAACATGAAAGTACTGTAAACTGTTAACAGACTTCAAATTCAGAATCTGGTGCACGTCTTCTGAAGTATATGTTCATCCCAAATTCTCATTTGCATAATAAGAGTAGAATTACAGAGAAATTCAGATCCTTAAGGCCCTGATTGAAGACTTGTGAAGAGTATGAGGGTGCCTTAGTAAACTCCTAGGGCACAACAGCCCAGGTAATGCTGATATCCAGAAGACAAATGGGTATTATTCATTTTGGTCTGCAGGAACTAAAGAGAACAAAGTACAGATATAAGATGTAAGATTAAGAATATACAATACAAAGATAAAACTATAAAATATATAACCTGATGGGAACTCTGATAGTGTAGTGGCTAAGGCATTTGACTGCTAACCAGAAGCCTGGCAGTTCAAACCCACCAGCCCCTCCTTGGAAGGAAGGTTGGTCAATCTACTTCTGTAGTGATACCTCTTTGGAAACCCAAGGAGGGGTCGCTATGAGTCGGATGCAACTCAACGTCAGTGAGTTTGGTTTTCTTGGTATGTAACCTGATGTGGCACCAAAGATAAAATATAATTTGAATTTGCTCCTACAGAGTATCATGCTTTGTAAAGAGGAGGGTGAGCAAAAGAGAGGAAGCCCCTCCATGAAATGGAATGACACGGTGGCTGCAACAATGTGCTCAAACATGACAACAATTGTGTGAATAGCACAGGATGGAGTAGTGTTTCATTCTGTTGTATTTAATGAGTTGGAACTGACTTGACAGCACCTCGAAACAAGTACAGGGAAGCAGGGAAGGAATAGTCTATTTATGACCCTAAGGTCCTGAATGAGTCACCCACTGGAATTTTTGAAAAGGAAGATATATGTTTTAAAAGCTAATCTCTTCTCAATTGGCTTTTGTCTTAGAGGTCAGTTGGAGCCTTGATGATTCAGCCTCTGTAGTCCTGATAATATAGCAATAAAAATTGTCCCCATGAACACTCTGGCATTTCTTTGAGATCTTTAGTTTGGGCTTGTTTTAGACACAAAGGTACTAACTAATAAGTAAATGTCCAAATTAGCTATGAGCCCATTATGTGTAGGCTAACGTGAGAAATTGAGCCCTTAAATTACTCCTTTTTTTTGACCAATGTTCTTGCTGTTTATAGTATATACCAATGTTTTTATTAAGACATTCCATTCTCTCTTCATGTTTAATGGTGTGTGGGAGCAACTAGTTGTTCTATTGATAAGACAATACATTTATTCTTCTATTGTTATTATTAGGAGCTCTCGTGGTGCAGTGCCTAAGGCATTTGACATTTGACTGCTAACCAGACGGTTGGCAGTTCAAACCCACAAGCCACTCCGTGGAAGGAAGATGGGACAATCTACTTCCATAAGGATTTACCACCTCGGAAACCCAATGGGGGCCCCTATGGTCAGAATTGACTGGATGGCAGTGGGTTATTGTTGTTATGAAACTCTTTTAAAATGTTCAGCAAGGTTCTGGGGGTGTAACAATAGGATTGTTTCCCATTTTTAGTGTTTCTTGCATATTAAATCCTCTCTCTCTGGCTTAAGGTCATTCACAAAAAGTGAGCAGAGAGTTGTGGTCACATCTGCATTGGAATTTACTTCTGAATGTTGTCTACAAAGTATTAAAGAGCCTATCTCTGAATTCCCCAGTGGGTTGATCCTTTCTTTGTTTATTATTTGTTGTACACTTTGTTGTACACTGAATCAGAGTCCCATATATGTTGACAGGAGTGATTTTAGATATAGCTTCCTTGCCCAATATCTGGAGCTTGTCTAAACCCCTCTGATTTCTTATCCAACTTGAGGTCTTCTAATTCTGCCTTTGGAGCCAGTGTGGATCTGAATATTGAGCTAATTGATAGAAATCTGAGAACCTTGGATTGTATGTTCCTATAACTATTTTTAATTCTTCTTAAAAATCTATTTTGTGTACACTTCAGAAAATTTTTAACAATGGCTTAGCATGAGCTTTGGTCATAAAACCAACAGTAAGAAGGTTTTCTCTGTTCTGAGGAGTTTAACTTTATGAGGGATTGCCTTTGGGGGTTTCTGACCAGCCAGAAGGAAAAGGGAACAGCTAAAGGGAAATGGAGAAACATAGGCTGAGGGAAGAGGAATAATAAGATAAAAGCTACAGTATGTATTTGTCATTTGGAGGAACCTAAAGAGATTATATTGTTTTCCACTCTTTTTTTTTTTTTTTGCTCTGTCAATGATTCTTTTAAGGGAATAATTTGTAATTTGGGATTCTGAATACCTTTGTATGCTGCCTCTTACCAATTAAAAATGCAAACCACTGGATCTTTGGAATGTTATTCCTTTATAATCTAAGGTACCTCTTAAATGAATATTTTACCTAATATGAACAGTTGATCTAAAGTCATCTAAAAAATGGCTGTTACAAGTTTAAATTATCCTTGATGAAATTAAGCCATTTAGAAAAATATGTTTAAGAATATGAATTACACTTTGAATACATATAAGAAGCAGGAGCCCATTTCAGAGGGTGAATGGGTTTAGGATTAGATTGAGGCAAATCCGATATAGCCTAGGAGTGGTCAGTTGAAAGTGTCACTTTTGTTCTTAGCCAGTCGTCTCTGCCATCTCTCTGCCAAGGGATCTTGGGTCCAAGAAGGCAATCTACTCCACCTCTGACTCTTCTCTCTTGATGGCAGTGAGATCCCCCCTTCTGCCTTTGGAAGAGCTCATTTTAAGCCTAGCAGAATGATAAAACTAACCAATTCCCACATTACAGTTCCATATACCTTATTTGTACAGTCCCACCCCCACAAGAGTCCTATGTACCTTATTTACATTACTAACAAGCTATCCAATCCCCTTGGTGGGCCATAAGCACCTTACATTTGCATAGTTCCACCCAGTAATCTGGTGTGAATCACAAAGCCTATGGCTATTAGAGCCACCCCAAGTAATTAATTGTAACACCCACCCCCCCACTGCCATGGAGTCGATCCTACTCAAAGCGACTCCTCCTTGGGTTTCTGAGGTGGTATCACTACAGAAGTGGATTGCCCAACCTTCCTTCTGAGGAGCAGCTGGTGGGTTTGAACTGCCAACCTTCTGGTTAGCAGTCAAATTCCTTAAGCACTATGCCATCAGAGCTCCCAGTTGTACCACAGGGAGCTTGATTAGGATTTGATAAAGATTATGATGGATAATTTAGAATTGGTGCATGAAGCAAGAATGTCTAAGCGTCTTGGAGAATAAACAGTCATTTGAAACTATCTACTGAAAACTGAAAATGTTTGATGTTCATTAAAATGAGTTTTCAATAAGTTCCTGAGACAATAAAATTATTTGTAACTTTTATTTTTCTGAACAAGTGCTTCCTGGAATGAAAAAAAAAAAAAATCATGTGGACAAAGATAGTGGAATAGTAAAGTCATGTTAATGTAGACAGTAAGTTATATGGATGTGGATGGTTTCAGTTCTCATACATAATGCTTGAGGCTTCAAATTATATAAGAAGTAAAGAAGGAATTATTGTAGCAAAAATATTTAAAACCCATAGGAAATTTCCATTTGAAATCAATGTGGATTTTTAACGTCAACAAAAAGATACATAGATAGATATCTATCTATATTTCTATATATCTATATCAATGTTGTTGTTATGTGCCATCGAGTCGGACCCAACTTATAGCGACCCCTCCATGGGTTTCCAAGGCAGTATTACTGTGGAAGTAGATTGTCCAGCCTTCCTTCCAAGCAGTGGCTGGTGGGTTTGAACTGCCAGCCTTCTGGTTACCAGTCAAGGGCCTTAGGCACTATGCTACCAGAGCTCCCATCAATATCTATATCTATATCTATATCTACGTATCTATCTCTATCTCTCTACATTTATATCATCTATATCTATATCTATATATCTATGCCTATCTATATGTATATGTATATCTATATCTATGGGGAGCTCTGGTGGCATAGTGCCTAAGATGCTTGACTGCTAACCAGAAGGTTGGCAGTTCAAACCCACCAGCTACTCCTCAGAAGGAAGGTTGGGCAATCTACTTCCATAGTGATACTGCTTCAGAAACCCAAGGAGGGGTCGCTATGAGTCGGAGATGACTCGATGTCACATAACAACAACATCTATATCTATATCTATCTAAATATATGAAGACCCCTGGTAGCACAGTGGTTAAATGCTGGTCTGCTAACCAAATGGTAGATGATTTGAACCCACCATCAAGAGAAAGATGTACCATTACACTTCTGTAAAGATTCACAGCATTGGAAACCCCATGGGGCAGTTCTATTCTGTCCTATAGTGTCATTATGGGTCAGAATTGACTTGATGGCAATGCGAGGAGACAGGCAGACCAGGAAACTGTCCGGGGACCCTGGCTGTGTGGTTTGGAGCAGCTTGAGGAAGGAGACAGACCAGGAAGTGGGGCAGGCGGTGGTTAGGAGCAGCTGAGGGAGACCAGGAAGTGAGAGCAAGGGTTTGAACAGCTGAGGGAAACCAGGGAGTGAGTGGAGAGTTTTGGAACAGCTAAGGGAGACAAACTTGTCTGTCAGTTTGTCCTACTGTGGTGTCTTGCATGTAGCTATGAGGCTGAAAGCTATATATCATTGGTGTTTCGAATGCCAGCGGGGTTACCCATGGTGGACAGGTTTCAGCAGAACTTCCAGACTAAGACACACTCGGAAGAAGGAAGAGGCCACCCACTTCTCTAAGAATTGGCCGGTGAAAACCTTATGAATAGCAGTGAAACACTGTCTGATATATTACTGGAAAACTTTATGAATACCCTGTAACATTGTCCAATATAGTGCCAGAAGTTGAGCCCCTCACGTCAGAAGGCACTCAAGATACAGCTGGGGAAGAGCTACCTCCTCGGAGTAGAGCCAACCTTAATGAAGTGGATAGAGTAAAGCTTTTGGAACCTTCATTTGCTAATGTGGCATGACTCAAAATGAGGGAAAAAAAAAAAACAGCTGCAAACATCTATTAATAATTGGAACGTGGAATGCACAAAGTATGAATCTAGGAAAATTGGAAGTTGTCAAAAATGAAATGAAATGCATAAAGATCAATATTCTAGGCATCAGTGAGCTAAAGTGGACTGTTTTTGGCCATTATGAATCAGACAACCATATGCTCAACTATGCCAAGAATGACAAAGAGGAATGATGTGCCATTCATCATCACAAAGAATATTTCCACATCTATTTTGAAGTATAATGCTGTCAGTAATAGGGTAATATCCATATGCCTACAAGGAAAACCAGTTAATACAACTATTATTCAAGTTTACACACCAACCACCAAAGCCAAACATGAGGAAGTTGAAGATTTATATGAATTTATGCAGTATGAAAGTGACCAAACACGGAATCAAGATGTATTGATTATCACTGGTGATTGCGATGCAAAAGTTGAAAACAAAGAAGAATCACCAGTAGCTGGAAAATATGGCCTTGGTGATAGAAATAATGCTGGAGAATGCATGATAGAATTTAGCAAGACCAATGACTTATCCATTGAAAATGCCTTTTTTCAACAACACAAATGGCAGTTATACATGTCAGATTAACCAGATGGAGTACACAAGAATCAGATTGACTATATCTGTGGCAAGAGGTGATGGAGAAGCTCAGTATCTTCAGCCAAAACAAGGCCAGGAGCTGATTGTGGAACAGACTGGCAACTGCTTATATGCAATTTCATGTTGAAGCTGAAGACAATTAAAAGATTTCACAAGAGCCAAAATATGACCTTGATTATATCTCTCCTGTATTTAGAGACCATCTAAAGAGTAGATTTGATGCACTGAACACCAGTGACCAAAAACCAGAGGAATTAGGGAATGACATCAAGAACATCATCCTTGAGGAAAGCAAGAGGTCATTAAAAAGACAAGAAAAGAAGAAAAGACCAAAAGGGATGTCAGAAGAGCCTCTGAAACATGCCCTGGAATGGAGAGTAGCTAAAGCACATGGAAGAAATGACAAGATAAAAGAGTTGAATTCAAGATTTCAAAGAGGAGCTCGAGAAGACAAAGTCAATTATTATAATGAAATGTGCAAAGACTTAGAGTTAGAAAAACAAAATGGAATAACACGATCAGCATTTCTCAAGCTGAAACAACTAAGGAAAAAAATTAAGCCTCGCGTTATAATATTGAAAGATTCTATGGGCAAAATATTGAATGATGCAGGAAACATCAAAAGAAGATGGAAGGAATACACAGAGTCACTATACCAAAAAGACCTGGTCAGTCTTCATCCATTTCAGAAGGTGGCATATGATGAAGAACCAATGGTACTTCAAAGCTGCACTGAAGGAATTGGTGAAGAACAAGGCTTCAAGATTGACAGAATACCCATTGAGATGTTTCAGCAAATGGATGCCCCGCTGGATGCACTCACTTGGCTATGCCAAAAGATTTGGAAGACAACTACTTAGCCAACTGACTGGAAGAGATCCGTATTTGTACCCATTCCAAAGAAGGGTGATCCCATGGATTGTGGAAATTATTGAACAATATCATTAATATCACACGCAAGTAAAATCTTACTGAAGATAATTGAAAAACGGTTGCAGCAGTATATTGACAGAGCTTCCAAAAATGTGAGCTGGATTCAGAAGAGGACATGGAATGAGGGATATCATTGCTGATGTCAGATGGATCCTGGCTGAAAAGAAAGAATACCAGAAAGATGTTTACTTATGTTTTATTGACTATGCAAAAGCATTTGATTGTGTGAATTATAACAAATTATGGATAACATTGAGAAGAATAGGAATTCCAGAACACTTAATTGTACTCATGAGAAACCTGTACATAGACCAGGAGGCTGTCATTTGATATGAACAAGGGGACACTGCATGGTTTAAAATCAAGAAGGGAGTACGTCAGGGCTGTATCCTTTTACCATGCTTGTTTAATCTGTATGCTGAGCAGGTAATCTGAGAAGCTGGACTATATGAAGAAGAACGTAGCATCAGGATTGGAGGAAGAATCATTAATAACATGCGATATCCTGGTGACACAACTTTGCTTGCTGAAAGTGAGGATGACTTGAGGCACTTATTAATAAAGATTGAAGAATACAGTGTGCAGTATGGATTACATCTCAATATAAAGAAAAAAAAATCCTCACAACTGGACCTATGATCAGCATTCACGATAAATGGAGAAAAGATTGAAGTTGTCAGAGACTTCACATTGCTTGGTTCTACAATCGATGCCAATGAAAGTAGCAGTCAGGACATCTGATGATGTATAGCACTGGGCACATCAGCTGCATAGGACCTCTTTCAAGTGCTGAAGAGCAAAGATGTCTTCTTGAGGACTAAAGTGCGCCTGACCCAAGCTATGGTATTTTCAATCGCTTCATGTGCCTGTGAGAGCTGGACAATGAATAAGGAAGACCAAAGAAGAGTTGATACTTTTGAGTTGTGTTGGAGAAGAATGCTAAAAGTACCATGGACTGCTAAAAGAACTAACAAATCTGTCCTGGAGGAAGTGCAGCCGGAATATTCCTTGGAAATGAGAATGGCCAGACTTCGTCTCACCTACTTTGGTCATGTTATCAGAAGGGATCTGTGGAAGGATGTCATGCTTGGTAAGATGGAGGGTCGATGAAAGAGGGGAAGGCCCTCAACAAGATGGATTGACACAGTGGCTGCAGCAGTGGACTCAAGTATAGCAAGGATAGTGGAGCTGGTGCAGGACTGGGCAATGTTTCATTCTGCTGTGCATAGGGTCACTATGAGTCGCAGACAATGACACCTAACAACAACTTGAAAAAAAAAATTCTCATGAGTCTATGGATCAGCTGGTAGTTATGGTGACTTGGCTTGTCTCTGCGGATCTTGATTGGACTTACTCAAGCATCTGCCAATAGCTGGTGAGGTGACTGGGGGCTGACTCATCTATGATGGCTGGAATGATTCGGTTCTCCTACACAGGCCTTGAATATTCCAGTAGGCTAGCTTGCGCTTGTTCTTACGGCCATGACAGGGTTCCAAGAAAGATAGGAAGCCCTACCTATGGCATAAATAGGGCAGAGAATGGTGGAAAGTAGACCTCGTGGAGGGCAAAGATAAGATAACAAACTCAATGCAAATGTATTCTTCTAAGCTGTTTATAAAAATTGGGAAAATGACACAACCAAATACTTTTCATGGAAGCCTACAATAGACCTTTTTACAGATGCTTTGAACAATATATTTACAATGTGTTTTTTAACCAGATATAATTCTATCAGTAGGTAGGCATTTTTATCCAGGCCATATTTTTCCATCTTAACAAAGCTTTGGTGAAAAATTTTGTCAAATTTGATGCTGCAATTAAGAAATTATGTATAGATTTCTGTATTAACTAATCATTATTGCATTACTTGGAAACAGTATCAGAAAGAATACTTTACTATGGTACATGTAATAAATTCTTTTATATAACTTTTAGCTTTCAAATAATTAATGAGATAGGAAATGCTTACAAGTTAATTTTAACGACAAAAGGATACTCCCTTTTTTTTTTTTTTTTGAATGCCAAGAAGAAATGGGATTCTATAGATATCTTTAGAGCAATATTCTGTGTCTGTGGTGAAACTAATAAGAAGAATGAAAATTATGTACCAGAATGATGGTGCTGTGGTTAAGGCATTGGGCTACTAGAGAAAAGGTTGGTGATTCAAGCACACCAACCATTCCACAGAAGAAAAATAAGGCAGTCTGCTTCTGTAAAAATTTACAGCCTTGGAAACCCTTTGGGGGTCACTATGAGTTGGAATTGACTTGATGGCGGTGGGTTTGGTTTGGTCTTGGTAGGATAGGAAAGTAAGGGAAAATAAATAAATCTCAAACACTGATACTTCTTTCATTATATCATTATGTGACTGAGGAACCTATCAGATAGCTATGGCTATTGTGGCCATGATCATTTCTTTATAGCCTTTAAACTCTTAAAATTCATATGTCACAAGGTGGCAGTTTAGCCATCTAGAATGTTTAAATGTATAGTTTAAAAGGTAAAAGAAAACCTCTGACAACACAACAGGTAGCCCTTGTCTTGCAAGGAATACACAATATGAAACTAAATAAATCACTTACCAGATAGTTACCTATCAGCTGCCCACTAAGGTCATTGTGGCATGGTAAAGATGGCCACAGATGCTTTTATTCTCTTCCCATTGAGAAGTGGAGTCTCTGTTCCTTTCTTTTAAATCTGGGTGGACTCTGTTACTGTTTGACCAATAAAATATGTCAGAAGTTATTGCATACCAGTCTTTGACCTTCAGAGACTGTCAACTTCTACTTCCTTTTCTTGGAACACTCACTCTTAGAAACTGTTGTTGTTATGTGCTGGCGAGTCGGACCTGACTCACAGCGACCCCTCCTTGGGTTTCCAAGGCAGTAACACTATGGAAGTAGATTGCCCAACCTTCCTTCCGAGGAGTGGCTAGGGGGTTTGAACTGCCAGCCTTCTGGTTAGCAGTCAAGTGCCTTAGGAAACTAGCTGGCAGAATATGAGAAGGCCAAGCCACTTGGGGAGGGCCTGCTTTTGTGCTATGTATTCCAGTCAACAAACCTAGCTGAGTTCCACCTATCTGAGCTGTTCGCTGACCACTAGCATTCATTTCCAGGCATGTAGGAGCCATCTTGGACAACCAGCTTAGTTTTGCCTTTAGATGACCCACCCTTGGCCACTATCTGTCTCTAGCTACATGAAAAACTCAAGAAAGTCCATATAGTCTAGCCCCTTGAGTTAATTCACAGAGCCATGAGCATAATAAAAAAAATGTTTTAAGCCATTAAATTTAGGAGTAATTTGTTGAGCATTAAAACAAAACAAAAACTGGAAGCATTAGCCATTGTTAGCTGCACTGTTGCATTTGGGGAAAAAAACATGTGAAAGTAGTTATAGGAAACTACTTGAAAGTAGTTATAGGAAACAGATCCTTTGTGGCTTTGTTCCCTTTCCCTTCCTAAGATCTCTGTAGAGCTACCTTGCAAAGCGGAATGAAGCATTGGTAGGGTAGCTTCCAGTGTCATATACAAATATAATAAGAAAGCTCAAGACAGAAGTTTATGATTGAGTTGTCTCTATGTGAGACACTTTACAATTGACCACAACCCTGAGGAGTACATATTATTATTATTATCCTCATTTTTCCTTTTTTTTCTCTTTCCTTCATCCTCTTTCTTCCTAAAGGAACTCTGGTGGTATAGCGGTCAAAACATTTTCTGGTAGCATAGTGGCTAAGGCACTTGACTGCTAACCAGAAGGCTGGTGGTTCAAATCCACCAGCCACTCCTCGGAAGGAAGATGGGGCAATCTACTTCGTAGTGATACTGCCTCGGAAACCCAAGGAGGGGTCGCTATGAGTCGAGTCCGACTCAATGGCACATAACAACAACAACAACAACCAAAAAGTTTGGTGATTCATACCCAGAAGCCACTCCACAGGAGAAAGATGAGGCAGTTTGCTTCTGTAAAGATTTACAGCCTTGGAAACCTTTTACCTGTAGGGCAATTCTACTCTGTCCTGTTGCATTGCTATGAGTCTGAATCAACTCATTGACAGTGGGTTTGGTTTTTTGTTTCTTCCTTCCTTCCTCCTTCTCTTCCTTCCTTCCTCCTTCTCTTCCTTCCTTTATTTTGCCTCCAGTTTCCAAGTTGCTTTCACTCCATGCCACTCCACTCCACCTCAGCAGAAGCCTGTTTCATGTCCACAATCTCTTTGTGCTCTTTATAGTACATGGGATACATGCTCAAGGTGGATCCGTGTATGGAGAAGTGAGATAAGCTGTCTCTGAGAGGGCAATTCCTGGTCGGATATCATCCACAGAAACCTTCATGTGCTATTTTAATAGTCTCTCTTTTTCTGCTTGATCAGAAATTATCAAATGCAATTGGTCTCATCCTTAGAAACACTGTATTTTTATATTTTTTAAAAAATCTTGACAACAAAAACATTACCTGCATAATCCTTTGTTATAATCAAGGTCAAAGTTTAAGTATTATACAGAGTGTTTCACAACTTTGGTTTACTTTCAGGTATTCCCAAGTTAATTACATCTGATATGATTAAAGAAGGCGCTGCTGTGATTGATGTGGGCATCAACTATGTCCAAGACCCAATGACAGGAAAGACAAGATTAATGGGAGATGTGGACTTTGAAGGTAATAAACAAAGTCTTTTTTGATAAACAAAGAAAACAGATTCTACTTTGCATGTTTTAATAGTAGAAAAGAGAAAATTTATTTGATGAGAATTGTTAATCATCAACCTTTTTCTCACAGGAAAAAAAAATTAATCTAATTTCCTTATTGTGTCCCTTCCTTCCTTTTCTTCCTGAACCCCTCACTCCCTTCCATACTTCTTTCTTACCTTCCTCCTCCTGTTCCTCCCTTTTCCCTCCTTTCCTCCCTCCCTTCCCTCCTTTGTTCCCTTTTCCCTTCTTGAGAAATAAATCTAATTGTTTCACTAGCATTGAAGATCAATGCTAGTTTTATGAAGATCAAATTCCTTATAGTGCAATTTTTTAGTGAAGTACTTCAGCTGGCCTTTGTATAACTGGCCATTATTTCGTTTTTTGTAATATCATCTTACTGTATACTTAGTCATTCATATAATCTTTCACTCTTAGAGTCAGAAGGGATCTTAGGGTGTTTGCCAACACTAGCTCTGTTTCAGATCTGGAAAGTTTTCTACATTATACACTTGTGTTTTAAAGAGAACGAGGAGCTAGGCTACAATTTCTATGACCAGTGAAAGAGATAAGGCAGCTAATATGCAGTAAACAAACTAACAGTAATCCAATCCCTTTTCTCTACAGATCAGAAAACTAAGCACCAACAAATAATTATTTTTAGATGCATAACTCCCTAATCCAAGTACGTTTCCAATACTTCTATCAGACACCTACCTGAATTTTGAGTTTCAGTATATGGGAGTCATAGATGTTTGTGAAGATTGAAAATAGTTAAGTATGTGCAGACATTTTCATTTTAGGAATATTGTGTGTATAGATCAGTCATTCTGGACAAAAATTTCAGGGCCATGTCAAGAACTTTATTAATTATAACGTATCCTTACAGACAAACTAAAAGGAATAAATACCTCATTCCCATGTTGTAATTTTCTAAATACCGTAACTTCTAAATTTTCACTTGGAATGCAGTCATCAGCTGAAGGCTTACCCAAACCCTACCATGATGTTGAAAAAAATTGAATATTCAGTAGTCAGAAGTGCCCTAGGATATTGGTAGGTTCTTGGAAATTGGCCACATGTATGTGAGATTTGGTGTGCATCAGGGACCAAATCCAGATAAGCAATCAGCCTGGTGCTGAAAGAGGAAATAAAACAAAACCTCAGGGCACATATATGAAATATCCTCTCTCTGTCTATCTGTCTCTCTCTTTCTCTCTCTCTCACACACACACATACACTCACTCCTCAGGCAAATGCATGTGTGTGTGTGTGTACTAGCTTGTAGATTCTATGCCCCATCATCTCTTATCAATAGCAAGGATAACACACACTGCCTTTCCTTTCAACATAGATTTGTGAGACTTCAGACTCATGTTTTATGATTTTTTTCCAAGGCTACTTCCACCCTTATTTTGCTATCTTCATCAGGAATTGAGGAAAAAGGAAAAGAGAAGATGAATCTCCTATATATTTGCCCCTGAACTGGCTAAATCTAGAGGGCTGTGCACTTGGATTCTATCATTCATGAATTCTTTCATTTCTTCAATAAATGTATGTTGTTGTTGTTGTTCTTAGGTGCTGTTCAGTCATCTCTGACTCATAGTGACCCCTCCTTGGGTTTCCGAGGCAGTATCACTACAGAAATAGATTGCCCAACCTTCCTTCCAAGGACTTGCTGG
>NW_006922092.1:524350-540670 GCF_000298275.1 Orycteropus afer afer | reverse complement strand
CCACGGTAGGACAAACCGACAGACAAGTTTGTCTCCCTGCTGGAAACCTCCCCTACCACTCTTACCACATGGCATAGACTACATAAAATAAGGGAGGTGAGACAAAAAAATCAGGGATGTTTGTAGTTCACAACCTTGACTATGCTTATGGACCAGCTTACCTAGCAGTTCACAAAATTTTATGACTCTTTTCTCATCCATAATGTCATTTGTCCTAGATCATTTTTGTGCCTTCTTATTTCTAATTAAAATTATTTTCTCATGAGACTATTTTGAAAACATTACAAAAATGAACATTTATTTTTTTGGTGGGTGCATATGCACTTTAGGTAGTATACCTCTAAATTTAGGAATATCTATACAACCAAATTGCAGTTATGCATATGCAAATATATAATGAAATGAAAAATGAAAATGGGAAAGAAAAGCAGAAAGAGATATAAAATATAAGGTCATGACTAAACCAATAAGCAAAATCTTGATAAATGGAGAAAGACTGAAGTTGTCAATGATTTCATTTTACTTGGATCCACAATCAATACCAATAGAAGCAGCAGTCAAGACATCAGACGTTGTATTGCACTGGGTATGTCTGCTGAAAAGACGTCTTTGAAGTGTTGATGAGCAAAGATGTCACTTTGACGACTTAGGTGCACCTAAGCCAAGCCATAGTATTTCCAATCGCCTCATATGTATGTGAAAGTTAGACAATGAATAAAGAAGACTGAAGAGTTGATGACTTTGAATTGTGGTGTTGATGAAAAATACTGAAAATACCATGGATTGCCAGAAGAATTAACAAATTTATCCTGGAAGAAGCAGGTGGAATGCTTCTTGGAAGTGAGAATGGCCAGACCTCCTCCCATCTACCTTGGTCATCTTGTCAGAAAGGACCAGTACCTGGAGAAGAATATCATGCTTGATAAAGTGCAGGGTCCGAGAAAAAGGGGAAGACCTTCAGTAAGATAGGTTGACACAGTGGCTGAATGATTGGCTCAAGCATAGCAAGGATTCTGAAGATGGCATAAGACTGGGCATTGTTTCCTTCTGGTGTATATAGGGTTGCTATGAGTTGGAATTGACTCAGTGACATCCAACAACAACAGCACGCAATCATATTGCAGTTATGCATATGCAAGTAAAGAAATAAAGGAAAATAGCAAAGGGAAAAAGAAAGATATATAAGATAAAGGGAAGAGAACATTGGATTGGGAGACTGAGAGATCTTTTTAGACGTAGCACTGTTATCTGATAACTTTGCAACCTTTCTGGCAATCAGTGGTGTTGCCACATAAATGAGAGGGATGATATCAATGGCCTCCTTCCTGCTCTAACACTTAGTATGTAATATTGGACATTCAAAGAGTGCTACCAAATTATGTGAAGATACGGATTCTTTTGAAAGGAAGTTTAGATATCATAAAATACACCCATATGATTGCTAACATTACTCAGCTACCCTGCTGATTCACAAAGCCAGTGTGCTAAAGAAGTGAACTTGATTTAAAAAAAAAAAAAGCTTTGCCAGTGAGGCCATGACTCAGCCACCCATAAGAAGAGGGCAGTGATAGGTTTTGACATGTTGCTCTTCAGGTTGCTCATCAAGACTTAACCTGAGGTGAGAGATGATCTCCCCGCTGAGAGGAAGGCATTTCAACTTGGGTTATGCCACAAAACATTAAGGCAGCATTTGGCTGCAAATTGCCACAGGGTAAGTATGGCTGCTTTGTGAGTATCGGTGAAAGTTTCACTATACTACAGCCAAGATAAACAAAACAGATGTAGGTAAAATCAAATGTTGTAGTAAATTATCCTTACAGAAAACATTAGTGAGCTAATGAAACAGAATGACCCATTTAAGGTAGACTGCATTGATGGCAATTACCTTTAAAAAATAATTTCATCAGTGGCCTCATTTAGGGAATCTTAAATTCAATAAAGTATAAAAACAAGAGCTATTTTATCTAGAAAATGCAGGTAATTATTTGTATTCTTCTTTATTATTAGATGTTTTGGCCTGAATTTTGATAGGTTTTTTTTTTTTTTTTTCTTTCAGCTGTTTCAACATGTCATCCCACTGCCTTCTGGCCTCCAGGGTTTCGGAGGACAAGCCAGCATTTAATCTTATTGAGAATCCCTCGTATGTGACAACTTGCTTCCCTATTGCTGCTTTCTAAGTTCTCTGTCTTTTATTTTCCAGAGTGAGATTAGAATGTGTCTCAGTGTGGTTCTCTTTGGATTTATCCTACTTAGGGTTTATTGGATTTCTTGAATTTATAAATGTTAAATCTGGGCAAGTTTCTGCTATTGTTTCTTCAAACATTCGTTCTTTCCCTTTCTCTCTAGCTTTCTCTCTTCTCCATCTGGGATTCTCATGTGACCTCAATTTTGAACCTGTCTTCTCTTTAAAGAGAGTGATACTCTATAATAGGTACAGCATGAATGTTGCACAACACTTGCTGCAGTTCTTGACAAAAGAAGATTTAAAAATACTCTGTTTATTTTCAGCTTTAATGTCAGGAAGTTTTTGGTTTAGATACAGTCTCCTCCAGGGCATGTCTTCCTTCATCTACTATTGTTTTCTGCTTTTTTCTCTGCTCCATTCTTTTTCTCATCTTTATCCCCCTCCTGAGCTCAGAGTACCTGATACTTAATGACTTAGAGAGAAGCATTTCTTGTCCCTCCATTTACCACCCTTTGAACAGTCTCCTACCACTTCAATCAAAAAATTGTCAATATTTTTGGAAAGGTGGCAGACATACCCAGTGGTAAATTACACTGAGAGTAAGAAAAGTATGAGAATTTTCTTACACGTAGACTTTTCCTCAAAACAGTTGCAGTTGTGCTTTCTTTAGTATTAATTGTTGTTTTTGTTGTTAGTTGCAACTGACTTAATTCTAAGTCATGGTGTTCTGGTTACCTAGTACTTCTCTGACGAGAATATATCACAAATGGGATGGCTTGAAGAAACAGGAGTTTACTCTCTTACAGTTTGGAGGCTTTAAGTCTGAGTTCAGAGTGCCTGGCTCTAGAGGCTGGGTGAAAACCCCTCAACCTTGGGCTTCAGGTCTGCCTCCTGCTCTCTGTCCACTGAAGCTGGAGGCTTTTCTTCATTCAGCTGTTGGCTGCTGAGACTGACAAGCCCAAGGTTGACAAGTAAAAAGGCACAGTCCCGATGTTACCAAACCACACGGCAGGCCATTAATTCAAATCCATTGAAAGTCCCAAGGTGGCAGAGCATAGCAGGCTGCTGAACAACAAGATGGCTACATGCAGGGTTCAAGCGTGCCATAAGCTAGACACCATTCCCCAAGGCTTCTCTTTATATACAGGAAGCAGACCACATCCCTAAGGCAGCTACTCAGCTGCTCACAGTAGATTCCACCATGGAGTTGATTACCAGTCTCATCATGGGGAATACTAATCCAGCTGCCCAACCACTCAACCAGACCCAGCCAAGTTGACACACAAACTTAACTACCACACATGGTAACCCTATGTATACAGAGCAGAACTTCTCCATAGGGTTTTCAAGGCAGTTTGGAAGCAGATTATCAGCCCTGTCTTCTGAAGTGCCTCTCTCACTCTCTGCCATCTAGTTGATTCTGACTCATAGTGACACCCATCGGGTTTCCAAGGCTGTAAATCTTTACCGAAGCATACTGCCTGATGTTTCTTCTGCAGAGCAGGTGGTGAGTCCAAACCTACCAGCCTTCTGATTAGCAGCCAAATTCTTTAACCATTACATCATCATAGCTCCTAGCACCTCTAAGTGGGTTCAAACTGCCAACTTTTAAGCTAATAGTCAAGCATTACCTACTAACACTGACGTTAGTAATATCAGTCAGTATTTGAGAAGTGCTTATAATGTGCCAGGTATTGTTCTCAGCCTTTTATATAAATCATTCCCTTAATTCTTATGTTTTGTTGTTAGGTGCCTTTGAGTTGGCTCTGACTCATAGGAACCCTATGTATAGCAGAATGAAACACTGCCTGGTCCTGTGCCAGACTCACAATCCTTATTATACCTGAGCCCATCATTGCAGCCACTGTGTCAATCCAACTCATTGGGTGGGGGTCTTCTCCTTTTTTTGCTGACCCTCCACTTTACCAAGTGTGATATACTTCTGCAAGGAATGGACCCTTCTGACAATGTGACCAAAGTAGGTGAGATGAAGTCTTGCCATCCTTGCTCCAAAGGAGCATTTTGACTATACTTCTTCAGAACAGATTCATTCATTCTTCTGGCAGTCCATGGCATATTCATTATTCTTCACCAACACCATAATTCAAATGCATCAATTCTTTTTCAGTCTTCCTTATTCATTTTACAGCTTTCATATACATATGAGGTGATTGAAAATACCGTGGCTTGGGGCAGGTGCACTTTAGTCCTGAAAGTAGCATCTTTGCTTTTTAACACCTTCAAGAGGTCTTTTGCAATAGATTTGCCCAATGCAATCTGTTATTTTCTTGACCGTTGCTTCCATGGGCATTGATTGTGGATCCAACTAAAATGAAATCCTTGACTATTTCAGTTCTCATTTGATCATAATGTTGCTAATTGGAAGACATGTTAGGATTTTGTTCTCTTTATGTTGAAGTGTAATCCATATTGAAGATTGTAATCTTTGGTCTTCATCAGTAAGTGTTTTAAGTCCTCTTCACTTTCAGCAAACAAGGTTGTATCATCTGCATGTTGCAGGTTGTTAATGAGTCTTCATCCAATCCTGATGCCATGTTTTTCTTCATATAGTCCAGCTTCTAGGATTATTTACTCAGCATACATATTGAATAAGTATGGTGAAAGGATACAACCCTTTATGATTTTATACCATGCAGTATCCCATTGTTCAGTTCTAACGACTGCCTCTTGGTCTGTGTGCAGGTTCTGCATGAGCACAATCAACTGTTCCGGAATTCTCATTGTTAGCAATGTTATCCATAATTTATTATGATCCATACAGTTAAATGCCTTTGAGTGGTCAATAAAACACAGAAACTATATTTCTGGTCTTCTCTGCTTTCATCCAAAATTCATCTGACATCAACAGTGATATCCCTGGTTCCACATCCTCTTCTTAAACCGGCTTGAATTGCTGGCAGGTCCCTGTCAGTGTACTACTGCAACCCTTGTTTAATTATCTTCAGCAACATTTTACTTATGTGTAATATTAATGACATTGTTCAATAAGTTACATATTCTTTTAGAATGTCTTTCTTTTGAATGGGCACAAATATCAATCTCTTCCAGTCGATTGACCAGGTAGCTGTCTTCCAAATTTCTTAGCATAAGTGAGTGAGTGAACACTTCCAGCATTGTATCCATTTGTTGAAACGGTTCAGTGGATATTCCTGGAGCCTTGTTTTTTACCAGTGCATTTCAGCGCAATTTGGACTTCTTCCTTCACTATTATTTGTTCTTGATCATCAGCTACCTCCTGAAATGACTGAAGGTTGAGCAAATCTTTTTGATACAGTGATTCTGTGTATTCCTTCTACCTTCCTTTGATGGTACCTATGTTGTCTAATATTTTACCCATTGAATCCTTCAAAATTTCAACTAAAGCCTTGAATGTTTTCTACAGTTCTTTCACCTTGAGAAATATAAAGTGGGTTCTCCCCTTCTGGTTTTCTAACATGAAATCTTTGCACATTTCATTATTATAGTTTGCTTCTCAAGCTGTCCTTTGAAATCTTCTGTTCAGTTTTTTTACTTCATAATTTCTTCCATTCACATTAGCCACTTTCTGTTCAAGAACTAGTTTCAGAGTCTCTTCTGATATCCATTTTGGTCTTTTCTTTCTTTTTAATGACCTTTTGTTTTCTTCATGCATGATATTCTTTTTTTAATGAATTTCATTGAAATATAGTTTATATACAGTGAAATACACAAAACTAACATGACATGGGTCAATGCTTTTTTTTTTTTACAATGTTCCCTCCCCCTCCTCCCTGGTAACCAACAAAGAAAGTTTCCTTCCATATATAAGCCTTTTCTTGACTTTTTAGAATATGAACTAATACTATATTTATCCTTCTGTGATTGACTTATTTAACTCAGCATAATGTCCTCCAAGTTCATCCATGCTAATAATTGCCGTACCGTTTTCCACAGTGGTTGTATCATTTGACTGTCCCACAAGCAGTGTATGAGAGTCCCAATCTCTCTGCATCCCCACCAGCATTTGTTATTTTCTGTCTTGTTGAACTTTGCCATTAGTCCTGGGGTGAGGTGTTGTTTTGATTTGCATCTCTCTGATGGCTAATGATCATGAGCATTTTTTCATGCATTTGCTGGCCACTTGAATATCCTCTTTGGTGAAGTGTCTAATAATGTCTTTTGCTCATTTTTCAATTGGATTGTTAATCTTTTTGTTGTTGAGCTGTTGGAGTTTTCTATGAATTTTAGAGATAAGTCCCTTGTCAGATATGTAATTATCAACAAGTATGAATTTGTTGCTGTCATTTTGTTATGTGCTTTTTTGTGGTATTGATTTCTTTGTTCCATGTAATTTTCTGTGCGGAGCTCATTTTGTTTATGAATCGTGTTATCACTTCCTTCATTGCTATTGTTTTAGTATTTGGTAAATATTTGTGCCGGTCCTCTTTTTAATTTTGATATGAAGGTTTCTAATTTTTCTTTGAGGTTACCCTGTAATTTATAATTTTATTCCCAAGATTAGAATAGTCCATTCTATCTAGCACTTGTCTCGACTTCCCTACCATTTAGAAGTTCTGTAACTACACCATTTTTTCTCTGTTTTTGGTTTATAGCTTTCCTCATGTGTTACTTGATGTCTCTGGTTCTCTGTTTAAAATATTGTAGGCTTATTTAATTAGGATACTTCTATAACTGGGTTGGTTTATAGGTTATGTTATCATGTGTATTAATGGTTGGTTGTTGTTTGCGGTTGTTTCTCTGTCCAAAGGACTCCCTTTAGCATCTCTAGTAAGGTTGGTCTAGTTTTAACAAATTCCCTTAATATCTGCTTATCTGGAAATGTCCTAATTTCACCATCATATTTGAGAGACAGTTTTGCTGTGTATATAATTCTTGGTCAGAAATTTTTATCTTTCAGTATTTTATATATACCATCCCATTGTCTTCTCACCTGCATGGTTTCTGCCAAGAAATCGAAACTTGGTCTTATTGGTTGCCCCTTGTAGGTAACTTTCCATTTTTTCCATGCTGCTTTCAGGATTCTTTCTTTGTCTTTGGTTTTTGGAGTTTGATGATAATATGTCTTGGTTATTTTCTTTTGGGGGTCTATTTTGTTTGGAGTTCATTGGACTTCTTGAATGGATACATTCTCATCTTTCATCATAACAGGAAAATTCTCTTCCAACAAATCTTCGACAATTTTTTTCTGTGGTTTTATTTGTCTCTTCCGTTCCACAAGTCCGATTACATATAGGTTATTCCTTTTGATGGTATCGCACATGAACCTTAGGCTTTCTTCATTTTGTTTTGATCTTTTTTCTGATTGATCCTGTTCTGGTTACCTAGTGCCACTCTGACAAGACTATACCACAAATGGGGTGGCCTTAACAAACAAAAAAGTTTATTCTCTTACAGTTTAGAGGCTTTAAGTCTAAGTTCAAAGTGCCAGGGTCTAGGGGCTGGGTGAAAGCCCCTCAACCTTGGGGTCCAGCTCTGCCTCCTGCTCCCAGCCCACTGAAGCTAGAGGCATTTTTTCACTCAGATAGCTGCTGGCTGTTGAGGCTCACTAGCCCAAGATTGACAAAAGGCATAGTCCCAATGTTACCAAACCACATGGGTGGCCATTAATTTGAGTCCATTGAAAGTCCCAAGGTCAGCAGAGCATGGCAGGCTGCTGAATAATGACACAGCTACATGTAGGGTTCAAGCATGCCATAAGCTAGAGACTATCCCCAAGGCTTCTCCTTATATACAAGAAGCAGACCACATCCTAAAGGCAGCTAGCTACTCAGCTGCTTGTGGTAGATTCCACCATGGAGTTGATTACCAATCTCATCATGGGGAATAACTACCATCAGCTACTCAGCCACTCAAACAGGCCCAGCCAAGGTGACATACAAATTTAACTACTACCCTTTCCAGAGAAGTATTGAGGTATTTACCTTCAATGTCACTAAGTCTGTCTTGCATTGATTCAATTCTCCTCCTTTGCCCGTTCAATGTGTTATCTATTTCTGAAAATTTAGTATTAATCTTCTGGATTTCTGTCTGTAGATTTTGTATAATTTCCAATTTTTCATTTATTTTATCATTTTGTTCTTGTATTGTCTTTTGGAATTGTTCTAGGGTTTTCTCTGTGTTTTCCTCAATTTTGTCAGTGTTTGCCTTGATCTGTCTCTCAATCCATTGAAGGTACCTAAATATAATTCTTTTGAATTCCTTATTAAGGAGTTCCAATGCTGTGTCTTCCTCAGGGATGTGTTTAGGATCTGTATCCTGGTCCCTTGTTTCTCCTGCTTTATCTTGCTTATTTGTGTGGACTGTGATGCTCTGTTGTCGCCAGGGCATTGTGACATTTTTGTGTTTATGTTTAATTGGTGATTGTATGTTGGCGTGATTTGCCCACAATTTTCATTTTCTTTATTTTGTTTGGATGTTATCTACATAAGCAGGGTACTCTGCTGTGCTCCTCTATTTGCTAGTTGGCAGCACTTATACACTCACCACCTGTCTCCTTTCCTGTTGTCAGCCTCCCATATGTCCCTGCCATCCTTGGCAAATGGGCCTATTCTTAGGTCCCTGGAATCCAAATGAGAATGCTGTCACTTTAAAATCCAAAATGGCCATCCCTTGCAAACATGTGAAATGGCTGTGCCCTCGGTCATCTTAAACATCCAAAATGGCCACTGCGTATAAAGTATCAAAATGGCTGTGCCCTCCAGACAGCTGAAAGTTCATAGCTCAGGTTGTCTCCTTCCTTGCTGTTTCCCTTCCTGGTCAAAGGCCACCAGAGCAGTCATCCCTGCAGCCTTTGGTGACCAAGGCTGATATTTAGGTCAATTCTCAGGTCCCAACACCAGTTGGAAATATTCAGGCTGTTGGTCCTGTCAGAGTAGCTGACAGTCCGCAGCTCCGACCATCTCTGTACTCACTGTTTACATTCAGGTTTTTCCTCTAGTTGATGCTAATCCACTTCTGTATACTTCCTTTCAAAGCTCAGGACTCCAGGATTATCTTCTGTATCTCTGTCAATTGGTTTCTCTTTTCTTTGTTGAAGAGGGTCTGTGTCACTTGTCTGCCTATTCCACCATCCATATCATTAAGTATGACTCTACCAGAAGTCTGTGTGTGATATTCTTGATATCATCTCACAACTCCTCTGGTTTTCAGTCACTGGTGATTAATTATGCTTCAAATGAATATTGCTTCAAATCTATTCTTGAGATGATGACTAAATTTAGGTGAGATTTACTCAAAATTGTACTTTGACTCTGGTGGACTTGTTTTCATTTTCTTCAGTTTCAATTTGAACTTGCATATGAGCAATTAATGATCTGTTCCACAGTTGGCCCCTGGCCCTGTTCAGACTGATGATATTCTCTGTCAGGTCTTTCCACAGATGGAGTCAGTCTGATTCCTGTGTATTCCATCTGGTAACATCCACATGTATAACTGCCATTTATATTGTTGAAAAAAGGCATTTGCAATGAATAAGTCTTCGGTCTTGCAAAATTCTGTTATGCAGTCTCTGGCATCATTTCTATCACCTCATCTATCTTTTCCAACTACCAATTCTTCTTTGTCTCCAACTTTTGCATTTCTATCACCAGTAATTACCAGTGAATCTCAATTGCATGTTTGATCAATTTCAGACTATGAAAACTGCTAAAAATCTTCAATTTCTTCATCTTTGGCCTTTGTGGTTTGTGCATGAATTTGGATAATAATCTAATTAACTAGTCTTCCTTGTAGGTGTATGGATGCTATCCTAACACTGACAGTGTTGTACTCAAGGAAAGATCTTGAAATATTATTTTTGGTAATGAATGTGATTCTGTTCTCCCTCAATTTATCCTTCCTGGCATAGGAGACTATATGTTTGTCTAATTCAAAATGCCAATAACAATCCATTTCAGCCCATTAATGCCTAAGATATCAGTCTTCAAGCATTCCATCTCATTTTTCACAACTTCCAATTTTCCTTCATTCACACTTCATATATTTCACTTTCTAATTAGTAATGGATGTTTGTCTGTTGTACATAGAGTTGCTATTAGTTGTAATCTACTTGATGCACCTCACAACAACAATGGATGTTTGCAGCTGTTTTTTCTTATTTTTAGTTGTGCTACATCAGCAAATGAAGGTCCTGAAAGTTTTACTCCATCCATATCATTAAGTATGACTCTACTTTGAGGAGACAGCTCTTTCCCAGTTTGAGTGCCTTCCAACCTAAAGGCTCATTTTCCTGCACTATATCAGACAGTGGTCCATCACTATTCATAAGGTTTTCACTGGCCAACTTTTTCAGAAGTAGATTGCCAGGTTCTTATTCCTAGCCTGTATCAGTGAATAAGCTCTGCTGAAACCTGTCCACCATGAGTAACCCTGCTGGTATTTAAAGTACTGATGGCATAGCTTCCAGAATCACAATACCCAGTCTACCACAGTACAGTTTGTTCTGTGGTATGTTTTACTATATTTTGTTCCAGACATGTTGTATGTGAACATTTTAGATAGTTCTTAGTATATATGACTTATATACTTAAACTTCAATCATATGACTTATATACTTAAACATCAATCATTTTCCATAACTTTTCCCTTTGTTAACTATCCATTCCCTCTTATTGAATAATCAGAATGTCTGTAAATTTTTCTCTATTATTAAAATATAGATTAAGCTGCTGTAACAAGGAACACCGAAATATATTAACCGAAACAAAATAGTTTAGCTCTTTCCATAAAAGTCTGGAGTGAGCAGGCAGCCAAAGGAAGTCATCAGCTCTGCTTTATTCAGGGACCCAGGTTTCATCCATATGATTGTTCCACCTGAGTGCTGTCTTCATCCACATACATTAAACTTAATTGCCTCCTCATCCATGTTACAATCCGTTGGTAGGTGAAAGACAAAACCCATAGCAAATGGCTACATCTAAGAAAATCAGTCTAGAAGGTACATGTATAATTTCTGCTTACATCTTATTGATTTGAACAGGTCACACTACCATGCCTAGTAAACGAATGTAGAATCCATAGGTTATAGATGGATAGCCATATTGATTTATAAGTAACACCGTGTTTAATGCCTCCTGTCATAATTTATATGTTGTTGTTGTTGTTATGTGCCGTCGAGTCAGACTCGACTCATAGCGACCCCTCCTTGGGGTTTCTGAGGCAGTATCACTATGGAAGTAGATTGCCCCATCTTCCTTCCAAGGAGTTGCTGGTGGGTTTGAACCGACCAGCCCTCTGGTTAGCAGTCCAGTGCCTTAGGCACCACGCTACCAGAGCTCCCCATAATTTATATAGTTACCTCCATATACTGGGTTATTTTCTTAGGATGGTGTGGTAGTTATGTGTGAACTTGGCTGGGCCTGGTTTTGAGTGGCTGGGCAGCTGGATGTAGTTATTCCCCATGATGAGACTGGTAATCGACTCCATGGTGGAATCTGCTGTGAACAGCTGAGTAGCGCCTCAGCAATGTGGTCTGCTTCCAGTATGTAAGATAATGCTTTGAGAAAGGTCTCTAGCTTTGTGGCATATCTGGTACCTGTATTTGGCTGAGTCTTCGTCTCAGTAGGCTGCCATGTTATCTGCCAATTTTGAGACTGTTTCCAGACTTGAACTAGTGGCCTGCCATGTTACTTGATAATTTTGGCACTCTTCCATTTTTCTTATTGACCTTGGGCTTGTCAGCCTCAGCAGCCAGCAGTTGTCTGAGTTAAGAGAAGCTTCCAGCTTCAGTGGGCCAGGAGCAAAAGCAGAGCTTGAAGCCCAAGGTCAAGGGGCTTTCTCTCAGCCCCTAGAACTGGCACTTTGAACTTGGACTTCTAGCCTCCTAAACTGAAAGAGAATAAATCCCTTTGTTAAAGCCATACATTTATAGTATTTTTTATTAGAGCAGCACTGGAGAACCAAAACAGATGGATTAGTTAGAATAGGGGATCAAAAGAAATGTAATATTGCTAAGAGAATGATAGTAAATTGTGTTTACTAAATGTCTGGAAAGCCAATAATTAAGACCTGAGATGAGTGTATGTAAGCAAGAGTATTATAGTTCTAAAAAATGTAGTAGGAGCTCTGGTAGCATAGTGCCTAAGGCACTTGACTGCTAACCAGAAGGCTGGCATTTCAAACCCACCAGCCACTCCTTGGAAGGAAAGTTGGGCAATCCTACTCCTGTAGTGATCCTGCCTCAGAAAACCACGGAGGGGTCCCTATGAGTCAGGGCCAACGCGATGGCACATAACAACAACAACAAAATGTAGTTAATGTTCCATTGATAGATAAGGTAAATGATTTTAGGTTATACAGTATACAGACAGGCACTTCTTTTGCTGGGTTTTGACTGGCCTTGACTGCTAACCAGAAGGCTGGTGGTTCAAACCCACCAGCCACTCCTGGGAAGGAAGGTTGGGCAATTCTACTTCCGTAGTGATACTGCCTTGGAAGCCCAAGGAGGGGTCGCTATGAGTCGGGGCCGACTCGATGGCACATAACAACAACAACAACAACAGCCACATTTCTAGTCTAGTCTCAGGAGGGAAAACAATGGTATATGTATGGTATGGTAGACACCCAAAGGCTCACTTCCTCCCAACCACTAGCCCATCCTCCAGTACTCTAGCTCACCTACTGCAGCTACTCCTCAATACTTTTATCCTTTAGGATTCACCTCTCTGTTCCTCTTTGGCTTCCTTTCCTTAACTCTCTCAAGCACCTTCTCCCATTTCTGAAACTACTAGCATGCCTTAATTTCAGTTGTAATATCTTTCCTCCTCCACCTTCCCTGTTCCCTATTCCCATGGGCCCTGCTCTCTGCCTTCCTTTACTTAGCTCTTCTCCAACATTTAGAATATTACCAAGCTTCTCACCTCACAACACTATGTAAGTTTGAAATCACCCTCTCTTGTTTACCGCCTCTTCCTACCTTTCACGTTGGTTCAGCTTTTCCTTCCTAGGCCTTCCTTAGTTCTCTACTTTTATTCAGTCAACAAATACTTATAGAGAGTGTGCTATGTATGAGGCTTAGGATACTTTTATAGAAAAAAACATGGATTCATGAAGAGATGTTGTTGTTGTTATGTGTCGTCGAGTCGGACTCAACTCATAGCAACCCCTCCTTGGTTTCCCGAGATGGTATCACTGCAGAAGTAAATTGCCCAACCTTCCTTCTGAAGAGTGGCTGGTGAGTTTGAACCGCCATCCTTCTGGTTAGCAGTCAAGTGCCTTAGGCATAGAAAACAAAAAAATAAACATAATAAATAAACAATACAGTGTATTCCAAGGTAGTGCTAGAAACTAAGGAAAATAAAGCATGTCTTATTTGCCTATCTTGTTTTGCTCTTAATCTTTGTACTTTTACTTACTTGTTCTCTACTAAATAATATCCCTCTGTAAAGTAAGATTCTTATATTTCCTTTTCATCTCTTTCTCATACTAGGTCTCTCCCTTCTTAGCTGTGCCAGTATTCATTTGTGTGAATATCCTTTGTATTTTTAAGTCTGAAGTATTACTTTTATTACAAAAGTAATTTCCTGAAGTTGCCAAAAGCTCCCACTGAAGGTAGCAGCAAACACATTATTAATCTACAACAACACAGATGCAGCAATGATGCATTCATTGATTGATTCATTCATCAGTTCATTTATTCATTTATTCAAACACATTTAATTAGTGCTACTCCATGCTAGGCACCATTTGAGGTACTGGCAATATGGGCAGTGCCTCTGGACAAAGTCCCTGCCCTCATGGAACTTACATTCTTCAAAGTAAACTTCTCTTGAAATTACTTTTGTCACTGCTCACTCCTGTGTGTGTTCTACAATGTAGGAAAACAGATCATATTACCAGTTTCTAATAAAACAGGACTGGTTTTGAACTACTTTTACTGAGCTATTATCAGTGATAATAATAAAATCTAGTTAAAGTGACTCCCCACTAATTCATTTAATTTGATGATATAGTTGATCAGCCTCATTCAAAATAACATTTTTGTGG
Organism: Orycteropus afer afer; assembly: GCF_000298275.1. Taxonomy (NCBI): domain Eukaryota; kingdom Metazoa; phylum Chordata; class Mammalia; order Tubulidentata; family Orycteropodidae; genus Orycteropus; species Orycteropus afer. Next base: position 526,503 of record NW_006922092.1, on the reverse strand, counting down.
TAGATATTAAAGTAGCTCAAAAGTCCATGTGTAGTATAAGGGAAAACAATATGTTTCAACCCAGTGGCAACATCTTTCATGGTTTTGAAAGCGGAGAGGTTGTTACTAATACTTGGTCATAATGCTCACACAGGTATTTTCAAAAAACAGAACCACTGATAGTCACTAGGAGATCCCCATGAGTAATGAGCCAACTACCTCCCTTATTGATTTACAGCATGGACAATAGGTTTACTGTGATGTTTCAGTCTTTGAATTCAGGTCAACCTTTGCATTCACTGCCATCAAGTCAATTCTGATTCATAGAGACCACCACTGGGTTTCGAAGGCTGTAAATCTTTATGAAAGTAGATTGATTGCCTCATCTTCCTTCCACAGAAAAGTCAACCTTTAGAAACATTCTATTTGGTAGAATGTATTTGACATCGAATGATCTAACTTTATATGGAGGAGTTTAAGTTGAAGTACAAGGACATCCATAACAATAAGAGAAGTGTCTGATGTCTCTTCAAAGTTTTCTTCTCTTGCACTTACTAATGGGATTTTTTTGTAGCTGTCCCTCAGGGCCCCGTATTAAAATACTCATATCTCTCAGAGGGGTTTTCTTTTTATTTTCCTTCCTCTCCTCCCCTCCTTATCCCTCCCCCCTTTCTTCTTTCGTCCCTGCCTCCCTTTCTTCCTTCTGTTCTAGAATCTAGGTATTTTATTTCAACAAGATTCTGAATCTAGATTACTTCGTACCATGCTATCTTCTTGACCATCTATCATGTCCATAACTACCATGCCAATAACTATCATCTTTACCAAACCAATCTGGTTGACCAAATCTTAGAAGCTATATCCTCTCTGCCTATATGCATAGTCCTTACACTAATGCAGATTCTATTTCATCCCTTACCCAAAGGCACTGCCAGCTAGACAATGGCTTATGGGGAAAATTGAGGAAAGCATCTGTTAACAACATCCAGGTTTCATATAAAAATAGTCGTCAACCTTTTTTGTAACAATTTTCTCTTCAAAGTTTCTATTTGGGGTTCACATTAGCCTGATTTTGCTTGTCAGGATAACAGGCCCTATAGATAGAGTTTTATTGTTCTTGCTCAAACTCAACCCGTTACTGGTCTGAATGGGACAGAGGAAGTGACATGCTAGTCTTTGAAAGATATAGAAGAAGCTTCTCTGGGAGGGAAATTTTATATTCTAGTGTCTTGGGTTGGCTATGGCAGACTACTGAAGTAAGTGCTATACGCAAGAGATTTGGAGGATACTCTAAACAGCCTATCTCATTTCCATTTTAGATTCACCACTCTGTGCTAGAAAGGGTCAGTGGTTTGGGGAGAAAATAAAATGCGTTGGGGAGGTTGGGGTGATGACAGGAGCAAATGATGATTTGGGATTTTTAAAGAAATCATGAAAAAGAGATTTTTTTAGTCATTTCTCCAGCTTTCAGTCAGGTAATTAGAAATACTGTAGCAGTATCCCCTCCAACCCACTAAACCCACTGCCATCACTATGCCACCAGAGTTCCCAGTAGTATCCCCTACTCCTTGGAAACCCAATGGGGGTTACTATGAGTCAGAGGAGCTCTGGTAGCATAGTGCCTAAGGCACCTGACTGCTAACCAGAATGCTGACAGTTCAAACCCACCAACCACTCCTCAGAAGGAAGGTTGGGCAATCTACTTCAGTAGTGATACTGCCTCAGAAACCCAAAGAGGGGTCGCTATGAGTCGGGGCCAACTCGACGGCACATAACAACAACAACATGAGTCAGAATTGACTCGATTGCAGTGGGTTTTTTTTTTTTTTAATCCCTTATTCTTTCCTGTTAACATGGAAATTGGCGATGAGAGCTGTCACCATCCATGATTTGAAAGAAGATTCCAGTGAGGAGTCCCAGACAGAATTCACAAAAAGCAGCTTTAAACTTTGATTAGGTGATTGATTCGCTATTTGACCCTATCAGATGTCTTCGGAGTGGTATGAATGGTACTTTTGGGTTTTCACCTCTACTACTTAGGATTGTTGTTCTTGTGTGCCAGAGAGTCAATTTTGACTCATAGCGACATTATGTTGTTGTTGTTGTTATGTGCCGTCGAGTCGGCCCCGACTCATAGCGACCCCTCCTTGGGTTTCCGAGGCAGTATCACTACG
>NW_006922092.1:521211-523420 GCF_000298275.1 Orycteropus afer afer | reverse complement strand
AGCCACTCCTTGGAAGGAAGATTGGGCAATCTACTTCCATACAGATACCACCTCAGAAACCCAAAGAGGGGTCACTATGAGTTGGATCCAACTCCACCGCAGTGAGTTTGGTATTTTTGGTATCAGTGTTTAGGGCCCTCACATGCCTTAATCCAGCCCTGTACACCAATTTAAGGAAGCCAACATAATCTGTAGAGAAATGTACCCCATTATCACAATAAGCCTATCTTTCCTGTTATCAGGATGCCCTTATAATCAATGTCTTAATATCTGTAGAAAGCTTTTGGAAACCACAGGAATCAGGCAACCAGACAAAAGTAAGAGGAAGCATCGTAAATTGCCCTGGAGCACCTGATTCCTTGCTGCCTTGGTGAGCTAGTCCCTTGTCAAGGAACCCTTTACTCTCATTCAACCATTAAGCTCTTATGTGTCATATTTATATCAACCATATGAGAAAGTGTTTTCTGTATTATCTCCTGAGTCATACTATTTCTCTAGTCCTATGCCATTCAGGTTTTTCTGGTTGTTATTCCTATAGTTCCTTTCCTTGTAGCCGTGCTCTCCTTCATTATAGTGGATTTGTTTGAGAGGCCGTACCTAAATAGCCTTCATTTCGAAGCATGGGAAAATTGTCCAAGCATTTAATTTAGACAATTACGCATGTGTACTAGAAGACTGACAATCACCTGAGAGAAGCATTTTTCTTCTGCTGCTTTGCCACAAATGAGGACTCATCCTTCTTCCTCCTCCTTCCTCTTCCTTCAATCAAAAATAGATTTATATAGCACAAATACATTGACTTTGCCAGAATAGACAATTTCAAACAATACTAGGAAAATTAATTCTGTTTAAGTACACCTGGAGAGTCCATTATTTTGGGTCATTGGAATGGAACATAATGTACAGAAGCAGAAACTCACTATTGCCAAATAATTAATGAGTCTTCCTAATAAACGATCTTATATGCGAATTCAGATTCTTAAATGCCAGGCCATGAGAACCTGGGAACCTAAAGTTTTCAGAGGAAGTAATGACACTGAAACATAAGCGGGAGACACCCTCTCCTGGAACATGAATTGCTGGAACCAAAAGGTTAATGATCACACATTTTCTTTTATTCTTACTTAAGTTGTTGTACAGGAATTTAATGTCCTATATATTGCTATTAGTATCTTTCATGAGTAATCTTTCTACACCCTGTGACCACATGTCTCCCCTGGATTTTTTTAGGGCACATAGTAGACTGAACAGCTAGTTTCTGCCATCATTCCTCTCATCACCTCACATTTTAAAGATGAAATAACTTCTTTTCCGTACCTACTGATGTAAAGTGAAGCCTGTTTTAGATCTTCTCTTTAAAGCTCGAAGACAGTAATATAAAGAAAAGTAGGTCCACTTAGTGGAGAAAAGGTAATCCAGCAGATTAGATAGGTATTTCAGGTTATAAAAATTTCTTGGGTAATAGTTTCTGCAAAAGCCAGAAACTATTCATTTCTTCTTTATTTCAATTTTCTTCTGAAAATTATTTATTAGTAGACATTTTTCTCCACAACTTCTCATCTTGCCATTCCTAAATATTTAAATAACCAAGTTCATTCACAAATGACTTTCTTAAAAGTTTGTTCATCTTGAACCCTGTAATTACAGCTAGCATCACCTAACCTCAGTTTCCTAACACCTCACCTCAGGGGTCATTTAGCCTCTGACCACTTTGCAAACCTCATCTCTTTCTGTTCCATTTTCACACTGTGCTTTAGTCATAAGGAATTCCTTTCAGCTCCTCCAATATATCAGGCTCATTATCAAGTCCAAAGATCTTTGCTTTTTAATATTCCCTATGTCTGCATTTCTCTCTTCTTCTTTTTCCACCCAAGACATCCATTTGATCTTGAAGCTTTTCTATCATTCTACACATGTTTCTCTGACCCCCATATCTAATTTCTTTTCCCTTTCTAAGATGCTGCATATGAAGCTGAGTTAATTCCCATTCATATGAGTTTCCTGAAGGCTTTAGTATGGATTGCACCTCAACATAAAGAAAACAAAATCCTCACAACTGGACCAATAAGCAACATCATGATAAACAAAGGAAATATTGATGTTGTCAAGGATTTCATTTTACTTGGCTTCATAATCAGTGCCATTGAATCAGCAGTCAAGAAATCAAAGGGTGTATTGCATTGGGCAAATCTACAAAGACCTCTTTAAA
>NW_006922092.1:519439-520836 GCF_000298275.1 Orycteropus afer afer | reverse complement strand
TCTGCTGTACATAAGGTCTCTCTAAGTTGGAACTGCCTCAACAGAACCTAAAAACGATGATTAATTTCCTAGGGCATCTGTAAAAAGACCGTACTGGGTGGTTTAAAACAACAAAAGTCTATTTTCTCATAGTTCTGAAAGCTAGAACTTCAAACTCCAATTGTTAGCAGAACCGTGCCCTCTCTTAAGTCTGTAGGTGGACACAACATCCTTGCCACTTCCTAGCTTCTTTTGGTTCCTGTCAATCCCTTGTTTGTAGATGTGTCACTCTGATTTCGGCTTCTGTCTCCACATGGCTTTCTTCCCTCTATGTCTCTGTCTCTTCTCTTTTTATGAGGACCACTCAGATGGGATTAGGACTACCCTGCTTCAGTATGACCTATTGTTAGCTAGTAACATGTTTAAAGATCCTATTTCCAAATGAAGTCACATTTGCAGGTACCATGAGTTAGGACTTAACTTATCTTTGGCAGAAGGAGACACAGTTCAACCCATATCATCATTTTAACACATCTCATTTTATGTTGTTATACTGTGTGTTTGTCTGCCTTCCTTCTGCCACAGCTGATACTCATTTCATTAGAGAAATATGAAAACACAGAACAATTTCCCCATATAATCTTATCCTGCATCAAATTACATGTTTTCAACCTTTTAAGAAATACAATATGTAATCATTGTTTTCGTGATAATATACAAAGTCCTTAACATTAGCTTCTAATCTCACATGAGCTGGCTCCTGTCTTCCTCTCCCACATCATCTCCTGCAACTTTTCCCCTTTGTTCCTACATTTCAACTACACTAGCTTTGGTAGCGTAGTGCCTAAGGCACTTGACTGTTAACCAGAAGGCTGGCAGTTCAAACCCACCAGCCACTTCTTGGAAGGAAGGTTGGGCACTCTACTTTTGTAGTGATACTGCCTCGGAAACCCAAGGGGGGGTCGCTATGAGTCGAGTCTGACTCAGTGGCACATAACAACAACAACAACAGCCACCTTACAGTATTTCCAAGACTTGAAACTCCTTTCCACCTCAGGGAAGCATCTTTCCACTTTCATTGCAAACCTTGCTCAACTACCAAGACCTCTGTCTTTTCCCTGCCTCTCCATTTCACTTGGAAAAGTTGGATTCATCCTTCAGGTTTCTGGACTTGGCATAAGTATACAATTTCTGTACACAGTGCTCAGGATCCATTAGATGTTCCTAAAATACTCACAGTACAGTAAACATTTCAAAGCATATATCATAACCATAGGTTAATTATTATTTATTTTTTTAGTTTTATTTATTTTTAAAATTTTAAAAAAGGGTATCAGAAATACCACTTTCTTCATAATTCTAGCACAAGTCAAGTGATAAATTAGCAACCAATTGCCATCTAGAATTGAGGAGTGGTA
>NW_006922092.1:514511-515594 GCF_000298275.1 Orycteropus afer afer | reverse complement strand
CTCAGCCTCTGTCTTCACATGGCTTCCCTTCCTGGTTCTTTATATCTTCTTTTCTGTCTCTCATAAAGATACTCATCATTGAATTCAGGGCCCACCCTAATCCAGGATGATCTCATCTTGAGATCATTATCTTAATTACACCTGCAAAGACCCTTATTCCAAATAAGGTCCCATTCTGAGGTTCCAGGCAGATATAACTTTGTGGGAGCCACTATTCAACCTGTGACAGACACCCTGTGGAAAAAGACCTCCAGTCTTCTGGACTATCTCAGCCATCCAAAATGAGGCCAAAGAGGACATGAACAGACACTTCACCAAAGACGACATTCAGCCAGCTAACAAACACATGAAGAATGTTCATGATCATTAGACAGATGCAAATCAAGACAGCAATGTGATATCATCTCACTCCAGCACTAAATAACAAAGTTCAAAAAGACAAAAACAACAAATGCTGGAAAGGGTGTGGAAAGACTAGAAACCTCTTACTTTGCTGGTGGGACTGTAAAATGTAAAATGGTACAACTGTGGAAAATGGTACAGTGCTTCCTTAAAAAATGGAAATAGAAATAAGGTATGATTCAGCAATCCCATTACTAGGTATATAACCAAACCAAACTCACTGCCATTGAGTCGGACCTGACTCATAGCGACCCCACCTTGGGTTTCTGAGGCAGTATCACTACGGAAGTAAATTGCCCAACCTTCCTTCTGAGGAGTGGCTGGTGGGTTTGAACCTCCAGCCTCTGGTTAGCAGTCAAATGCCTTAGGCACTACACCACCAGAGGGAAAGTTTAAAAAGAAAACAAAAAAACTATGAGTACTGTTGATATGAAAACCTAGGAAAAAAATGAAAAAAATAGACTAGGCAATACTGTTGTGACAAACAGCCCTGAGGTGCCAGAAGCTACGACATCAGATATTTATTTCTTGCTCTTAGCTGCATTTCTGTTCCATATTATCTCAACTTGGGACCCAGACTGATAGGGAAAATTCTGTCTAAAGCATTGCTGGTTGTCATGGCAGAGGGAAAAGAGAGCAAGGTGAAACTCCTCTGGCCACTACAAAGCAAAAAAAAAAAAA
>NW_006922092.1:511110-513901 GCF_000298275.1 Orycteropus afer afer | reverse complement strand
ACATTAAAGCCCTTCAAATGTTTAAGTGCAATTATGAAGTGAAGCATCTTTTCTTAACAAACATGTATGCAAATTTATAACCTGGAAGAACATACTTGTTAGTATAGTGGTAGTATTTTGCTTCATAAACTGTGAGCTCCTTAAAGCCAAAGACCATCACGTTTAATTTTTTTTAACACAAAGTCAAATCTCTGCCACCTAGTAAATTCTCATAGAAGCGGGGAATCTCAATCATTTTATAAACTCCCTGCATATTGTTTATATGTGTAGTCTCCCCCTCACCATTGGAAACATATCACAGTTTAAAGAGTGATTCTTAGCAGTGGGGCATGTTGAAATCTTGGGGTTTGGAGGAGGAGTGTCCCAGAGATTCCAACATACTGTTTGATTGCAAATTGAAAATAACTTTACTGAAAAGTTGGTGGAAACAATGAGTGAATAATTAACTCAGCATGGGAATCAACAGACTCTACAAAGGAAGTGGCATTTGTGATACATCTGAAAAGCAAAAGTAAATATTTATCAGATGAGAGATGGGGAAAGATATGACAGACAAATGGAATAAGATGTGCAAAAGCAGATCTTACTTGTATCTAAAATGATTGATTTTAAACAATAATCTATTTTTTTCTATATAATTAAACATAAACTTGCCAAGGAAATCTATGAAATTAACTTTGCAGAATCTAAAGTTTACAAAGAGGTCGTTCAAATAAACTGTCATCATAGTTTTTGCCTTTTCTCAAAAATACTCTCATTTTTAGAAACCTGCTGAAAACCTGACCAAGTTACTTCTATCTAAATCTCATCCCTTGGAGAAAATTCCATGCAGACAACAATAGGATGTGATGATTGTTTTCTTTGCCTCAATTGTCAAATAGTTTCAATAACTCTTAAATCATGTTGAGTTTATGAAATTGAATCTAACCTTGGTTTTGTCATACATGTTAATTCGCCCATAATGAACATGTTCATATCAGTCAAAATCAAATACCTCGAATGAGATTCTTATACATATAAAACTTTTGGTATTTTCTTTAAAACACACATACTCCTTGACACCAACACACACAGTAACTAAGTCTTTGAAGAATAATGCTCCCTTGAAATGCTTCTAAATTTCTCTTCAGTGGAGAATATCTAACACCATCTCCCCACACATAATAGGGTTAATCTTAAAAGCGGCTTCTTCTACAAGCAGGTGCAAACCCTTGTCTGCCCTCAGGAAAAGAGCAGCCAGAGAGAGGTTATTCTGATGATGTAATGCTCATTAACTCTTGCAGAAGTGATTGGTGAAGGTATTCTTCACAGCTCAACCATGAATTGAAACGAACTCTTTCCCACATGACTAATTTCAGTTCCTATGCCACCTCTGATACTTCATAGACACATTGCTTGGGACATTCCTAAAATAGTTATGCAAAATAATTAGACAAAGTAATTTATTTTGCGCATTGATGTCTATACTCACTCTCATTTGCCAATGATAATTCCCCACCTTTCTTGAGAAAACTCTTCTATATCCTGGGCCTATGTAAACAGTCACTATGTTGACACCTCATGTTGTACATAGGGTCGCTGTGAGTTGGAGCTGATTTGAAAGTACCTAATGACAACGACATGTAAACAGACAAAAAAAGAAAACACATTAACACTAGCCAGACACAGAAAAATTTATATTTCTTTCTCAGACATTGATTCCCATGAAAATTAAATTAAAAAGTACAGACCTTTTTATATATACATTATTCACCGTATTTGTCACTGCCTGCCTTTCATGACCATGTTCAAACTTCATCTTCACAGCAGCCCATTTTATTCCAAAGAAAACAAAACTATTTGAAGCAAGTATATGAATAACAAGGTGTGTTCACAGTGATATCATAATCTTCCTAGTGAGCAATTCATGGGACTCTGGTGATGCTACTATATGATTTTTAATGTCAAAAAAATCCCTAGCCAAGTCAGGTGAAGACTACTTTTTAAAATCAATGGCTGTCAAGTCTTCTGACTCACTGCAACCTTATGTATAACAGAATAAAAAGTTGCCTGGTTCCGTGCCGTCTTCATGATTGTCGGTATTTTTGAGCTGAGTATTGTGGACGTTGTGTCAGTCCATCTCCCTAGGGATTTCCCCATCACTTAATCTAACTCCATGAAAAGTTATAGACCTGGTACAAGAAAAATGTCTGTTGGTTTCCATCAGTAAAATGTGCAAAAATGTATACCCAGTGCAGTGTGTTAAGTGCCATTATGGAGTTAGGTATAAAGTTACTGGAAAGATAGCTGGTGGAGCTTTTAATTCAATGTTGGAGGGGTGTTGCTGAGAACATTATAGACAAGTGACATTTTATCGGTTTTTAAGTAATAATCATGAGTTTCTTTTTAGGTAAGAACAATAATCTTCACATGTACAGTTTGGGGGCATTCAACATGTTCATCATGTTGCTCAACCAAAAACTTTATCATTTTCATTCACACAGTAAAGCACGGAGCCAGCAAGTCAATTATGAAACCATCCACTGGTAATACTGTGGATATGAAAATATTCTTAAATAAAACCTACTTAAAGTTATCTGATTTTATCTTTTTTTTTTTTTTTTATGTATTCACTGAATAAAAAGTTCTCATAGCTGTATATACTTATTTTCAGTAACTGTATGTGTTGAATGTTTTTTATTTGACATACACTGGAATGCTTATCTATACACTATTGTAATATCAGGAGTATTTCAATTTAAAGGATGACCTGTGCTGAGCTTTCTATATTCTGTCTCTCCTTTGTGACCAA
>NW_006922092.1:508957-510905 GCF_000298275.1 Orycteropus afer afer | reverse complement strand
GTGTGTGTGTGTGTGTGTGTGTGTGTGTGTGACATAGCCTTCTTCATTCTAAAAAGGATCTGAGATTGTTGGAATTATATGTGTAATGCAGAAAAAGACACTATATACTTAAAAATATGAAATTTTCAGATAAATTTCTGTTTCCTCCATCAGCTGTTAAGAAGAAGGCTAGCTTCATCACTCCAGTTCCAGGAGGTGTGGGACCCATGACTGTGGCAATGCTTCTGAGGAACACCCTGCTGGCAGCTAGAAAAATCATTTACTAGAGCACATAAGAAAACAAAGTGAACTGAAACATGCCATTTATTTATTGGACAAAGGACAGAAACCTTTATATTTTACTACAAAGCTATTTATTTCTACATTGTATTTATTTTTTCATGGAAGGAATCATTGTGGATCAGGTGATTCACACAACTTTATGCTAACGGATTTTCCTGCTGACACATTTTGAGTTTTAGGAAAAAACAACAGTTCCAATGAAAATTTTGGTAACAATTATTTATTTTGTGAATATTTGTTTATAGTGTTAAAACAATAAAGGACTCATGATAAATATTTTTTGACACTCATATATCACACACAATGTGTTTTTAACAGATGTTTTGTCAACCAAATTGGCACCCATGTAAAATGTAAATTTTATGTTTTGCATAATCATGTTATTTTTGTAATTTATGTTATGAGTCATATGGTTTAAAAAGTTTACTTAATGAAAGAAGGGCAGGATGTTAAAAATAAAATCTTGAGCTCATGCATCTGCAAATGTATCCTTTGAGGGCATCTTAATGGAAATGATGCTCTATTTAAGGAAAGAAAATATTCAAAGAATGCAATGCTATCTGAAAAGTTAATGGTTATCAATAAAAGTAAGCTACTCACCACTACCCATCTATCACGTTTGTCGTACTGTGGTGACTTGCATGTTGCTACAATGCTATTAACTGTGCCACTAGTATTTCAAAAGCAGCACTGTCAGCCATGGTGGGCAGGTTTCAGTGGCACTTCCAGACTAAGACAGACTTGGAAACAGCCTGGCAATCAGTTTGGAAAATCAGCCAGTGAAAACCTTATGAAGCTGTGGTGTTTACAGTTTAACTTTAGCTGAAGTAATTTGGTTTTTGTCCTGGGTTCCTGAGAGATGATTTCTAAAGAAAAGAAAACAAACAAAAAAAACCCTTGTAATTTAAGTGTCTTTGATAAGGATTCCAGACCACACCTAACTAACAGGTTAGTGAGGTAATAGCGTGACTGTGGTGTGGGAGCTGGCCAGGCCAGAGAGCCCCACTGTGTAATACTGCATGATCACCTCATGATATTGACAAACTTCAGAGGAAAGGGGTGGGAGTGTTCAATAAAAGCTCTGGACACAAAAGCTCCATAGACTTCCTGGTTGGTGAAAGACATCAGTGTAGATAGGAACACAGCCTGTCCCTTTTTGGGACATGGAAACTTGGTGTTTGGAACCCTCCTAGACCTCTCACTATTCATGTATCTCTTCATTTGTATCCTTTTTTTGTTATAACAAAACTGTAATATTAAGTATAGGAGCTCTGGTAGCATAGTGCTAAGGCACTTGACTGCTAACCAGAAGGCTGGTGGTTCAAACCCACCAGCCACTCCTCAGAAGAATGATAGGGCAATCTACTTTCTTAATGATATTGCCTCAGAAACCCAAGGAGGGGTTGCTATGAGTCAGGTCCAGTTCGAGGGCACAAAACAACAACAACAATATTAAGTTTATGAGCTCTGGTGGCATAGTGCCTAAAGCATTTGACTGCTAACCAGAAGTTGGCAGTTCAAACCCACTAGCTTCTTCATGGAAGGAAGATGGGTCAATCTACTTCCATAAAGATTTACTGCCTTAAAAACCCAATGGGTCAATCTAAATATATATATAAATGATTATGTCCAATTGTGAATACTTGCCTTAGTAAAAGTATATGAA
>NW_006922092.1:506729-507850 GCF_000298275.1 Orycteropus afer afer | reverse complement strand
TGCCAGGCTTTAGAGGCTGGGTGAAAGCCCCTCAACTTTGGGTTGCAGCTCTGCCTCCGGCTCCCAGCCCAAAGAACCTAGAGGCTTTTCTTCACTCAGCTGCTGGCTGCTGAGGCTGACAAACCCAAGGTTGACAATTAAAAAGGCAAAATCCCAATGTTACCAAACCACATGGCAGGCCATTAATTTAAGTCCATTGAAAGTCCCAAAGTCATCAGAGCATGGCAGGGTGCTGAACAACAACACAGCTACATGCAGGGTTCAAGGTGCCATCAGCTAGAGACCATTCCCAAAGGCTTCTCCTTATATACAGGAAGCAAACCACATCCCTGCAGCTACTCAGCTGCTCACCTTAGATTCCACCATGGAGCTGATTACAAGTCTCATCATGGGGAATACTGCATCCAGCTGCCCAGCCACTCAACCAGGCCCAGTGAAGTTGACACACAAACTTAGCTACCACATATACCTAGGAATACAATTGCTGGATCATAATGGTATTTCTATTTCCAGCTTTTTAGAGAGGTGTCATACCATTTTCCACAGTTGTTGCAACATTTTACAGTCTTAAAAGCAGTGTATGTGGGGTTCCAATCTCTCCACACCCTCATGAACCTTTGTTGTTTTCTGTTTCTTTGAACTTTACCAATAATGGTGAGGTGAGATGATATCTCATTGTTTTGATTTTCATCTCTCTAATGGCTAATGAGAAGGCTATCATGCTTGGTAAAGTAGAGGGTCAACATAAAAGGGAATGAATGACCCTCATGTGACTGATTGACACAGCTTGAATTGATTGGCTCAAGCACAGCAAGGAGTGTGAAGATGATGCAGAACTGGACAGTGTTCTATTCTGTTGTACACAGGGTCACTATGAGTTGGAGCCAACTCGACAGCAACTGACAATAACAATGGAACTCTGGTGGTGCAGTGGTTAAAGCATTTGGCTGCTAACCAGAGGGTTGGTAGTCTACCAGCTGCTCTAGGAGAAAAAGATTAGGTAGTCTACTTCTGTAAAGATTTGCAGCCTTAGAAACCGTATGGGGCAGATCTACTGTGTCCTAGAGGGTTGCTGTGAGTCTGAATCAACTGAATGGCAATGGGTTTATTTATTTTTATTT
>NW_006922092.1:498352-505544 GCF_000298275.1 Orycteropus afer afer | reverse complement strand
TATAGCTACATAAATGCATGAAAATAGTTAGGGAGGGCCTGGATAAATCAGGCAGAATTTAGCCTGTATTTAGTAATACATATTCATTGTAACTAGAGGTTTGAAGATGTTATCACTGATGAGAATGAGGAACCTGTAAAAGAAATGATCATGAAGAAGAGATAATAAGTTTAAGACATGTTGATTCTGAGATGATGACTGTGGTAGTTAAGGTTATGTGTCAACCTGGTTGGGCCTGGTTTTGAGTGGCTGAGCAGCTGAATGTAGTTATTCCCCTTGAGACTGGTAATCAACTCCATGGTGGAATCTACTGGAGCAGCTGCATAGCTAGCTGCCTATGGTGGTCATAGGCATGGGAGGTGGTCTGCTTCCAGTATATACAAAGAAGCTTTCAGGAAGGTCTCTAGCTTTTGGCATGCTTGGATCCTGCATGTAACTGAGTCATCATTTAGCAGCCTGCCATGGTTGCCTGCTGATCTTGGGACTGCTTGTGAACTTGAACTAGTGGGCTGCTATGTTGTTTGATAATCTTGGGACTGTGCCATTGTACTTGTTGGCCTTGGGTTTATCAGCCTCAGCAGCCAGCTGCTGCCAGAGTTAAGAGAAGCCTGCAGCTTCACTGGGCCGGGAGAAACAGGTAGAGATTAATCTCAAGGTCAAGGGGCCATCACCACGACCCTTAGACCTGACACTTTGAACTCAGACTTCTTCCTAAATTGTAAGAGAATAAACTGTTTATCAAAGTCATCCCCACCTGTGGTATTTATGTTTGAGTGGCACAAGAGGACCAAGACAATGACTTAATATATAAATAAGGGTTCTGAAGTTACACCTGTCTTGGAAGAGGATAAGAAATTATGGCTAGTGATACAAATTTAGAACTCATCAGTATATATTAACCACTAAATTCCTGACCTATTTGTTGACAATTATATGTACCCTATGTCTTCCTACTCTTGTTCAGTGGTAACAGTTATCATTAATTAATCACCTAAAATCAGATACCAATTGCCATGGAGTCAATTCTGACTCATGCAACCCCATGTGTGTTAAGTAGAAATGAGCTCCGTAGAGTTTTCAATAACTGATTTTTTGGAAGATTGTCAGCCCTTTCTCCTGATCTACCTCTGAGTGGGCACAAGCCTCCAACCTTTCAATTATCAGCTGAATGTTTTACCCATTTGGACCGTCACCATGGGCTAAATGTTTTCCTTTTTATTTATTTATATTTTGACTTTGCTCCTTATTTATAATTCTTATTTGATACATAAGGACATTGACCATCAGGGTTATTAAAAGCCTCAGCCTAGGCTAATTGCATAGTAAAGATGGAAATAGAATTCAAAACAAATCCTATTGGAATGATATGACTCTGAGCCCACAGCCTTTTCACAACATCACTCTGCCTCATCTCAATGCCTTCCAATCTAGAATCCTTTCCCTTATCATTACATGTCTAAATTCTACCCATTATTTAAGATTGCCTTCAAAGGAAACTTGTCCTTAAAAAAGTGCTGTGGTAAGGTGAGCCTTACCCCTCAAACCTCATAGTTCTTTATGTACACATCTCTGGCATTATCAGTTCCTACCAGAACTGTAGTTATGTATGCACTTTCCCTAGTTCCCTTAAGTTATTTAAGGCCAGAATCCATGCATGATCCATCTTCCAAACATCATTACACCCAACCCAACGCCATGGAATTAGTAGGCATCCAATAGTTTATGAATGAATGAATGACAACTGAATCCATAAGAATTACAGAATTAATTTAGATAAAGCTAAGCAGTGGACAGATGACCATTTTCTGTGCAATATCCAGCAAGAAATCTTTGTAAAATAAAGAACACTCAAGGAAAAAAAAAAAAGTGAAAGGAAGGAAAAGCAACAAAGAAAAGAAGAGAGAAGAAATGAAATATATAAGAGTAAATTGGCTTCTGGAGATGTTTATGACTAAAGGAGATATATGAGTAAATTAAAAAGATAGAAAGAGGGGTGGGACAGAATGATAGTGCAATGCCACATTACTTAGACACTCATCTGCCCTTTCCTCACTCTAACTTGTTCTGATGTGCATCAGGAATGAATAAAGATACCAGTGAGGCTAACACCTATCTCTCCCATTCTTCAAGACTGAGAGGAAAGACTTTTAGTGAAATGACTGAAGAAATGAAGGCACTAGACTCTGGGAAGAAAATATTCCTTCTCTCCCCTCTTCTTTTTTAGCAGCTGTTGAAGTTTCTCATGTATAGAGAGTAAGTGGGAACCACCAGTATGGGTTCTAGAAGAAAGGAAACACTTAGAGCTGTTTTCTGGCATAAACCTTGAACTAAAGTAGGATGTGGGTTTCTACATTACCTGGTCCAATTCATCAGAGTGGGAAAACATCTAGAAAGTCAACAGCCTTGATTAAAAATAAGGAGTTTAAAACATGTGTCATATATTGTGAGACTTTAATTTGATGGGAGTTAACTGGATAATGCTTGGGTGCAATGGAAGTGAGTCAAGGAATTCCAGCGTCTGAAAATCACTACTAACAATAAACACTAAACCAATGGAGAGTATCAAGAAGCAGATACCTTCAGCAGTGTCAAATGTTTAAAATAGGTCAAGGAGACTAAGAAAAAATGTTTCTGGCTTTGGATCTAAAGAAACTTTTGGTGACCTTAAAACCAAACCAAACCTTACTCACTGCCGTGGAGTGAGATCCAACTCATAGCAACCTCTCCTCGGGTTTATGAGGCATTATCACTACAGAAATACATTGCCCAACCTTCCTTCCAAGGAGTGGCTGGAGGGTTTGAACTGCCAGCCTTCTGGTTAGCAGTCAAATGTCTTAGACATCTGGCTAGACTAATTTTCAGTTGAGTGGTGAGAATAGAAGTATAAAGAACGGTTATAGGGAGTTGTTGGAGAAAGAATTCTATGGAGGACAAACATAATACCTTTAAGATTTTAAATTTGAGGCATTGGACAGCAAAAATAAGAAAGTGAATGGTCAGAAATAAATGTATGGACTCTTTTTGGTATGACCTCACTCAATCTGATATAATATAGAGATTTATAGACATTGACATAGATTTGGAGAAGATCACTGTCCAGACTTGGATTAGTTGCCCCAGTTTATATAAAAGCAGCAGAAAATATTGCCCCTGACCTCAGAAAGTTACAGTCTAGGTGGGGAAAGAAAGAAATTTAAGTCTGATTCAAAGCTGAGATGTGATACTACTAAAAGGAATCAAAAAAAAAAAAAAAAAATGGAAGAAGGAAGGAAGGAGGGAAGGGGAAGAGAAAGGACTGGAGAAGGAAGGAAGGAAGGAAAGAATACCTCTGAAGGAGGTCATGGAAGGGTTGAAGATGTTATTGATGAAAATGAGGAAGTTGTTAAAGAGCAGATTTTGGAGAAGAGATAATATGTTCAGTTTAAGACATGTTGATTTTGAGATGACAACATAATATATATGAGTTAAATATGATTAAAAGAAATGTTGGGAAAGGGAAAGTAGTTACTTGGAATAGAGAAATCTAGAGAGATGAATGAGATGAGGCTTATACAGAATTGTGAACACTATTTTTGTTTTTAATTAGTCAACTTTGCCTTAATTTTTTTTCTCTATTGTTTTCCACTTGAATTCTAAATAGATATGAGTGTAAGGTATTTTATATAAGACCTGGTTACTTTCTTTTCTGGTTACCTAGTGCCACTCTGACAGGAATATACCACAAATGGGATGGCCTTAACAAACAGGAGTTTATTCTCGTACAGTACAGGAGGCTGGAAGTCCGAGTTCAAAGTCCGAGTTCAAAGTGCCAGGCTCTAGGGGCTGTGTGAAAGCCCCTTGATCTTGGGCTTCAGCTCTGCCTCTTGCTCCCAGCCCATTAAAGCTAGAGGCATCTCCTCATTCAGGCAGCTACTGCCTGCTGAGGTTAACAACCCCAAGGTTGACAAATAAAATGGCACAGTCCCGATGTTACCAAACCACATTGTTGTTGTTTGTCGTCAAGTCGGCCCCGACTCATAGCGACCCCTCCTTGGGTCTCCGAGGCAGTATCACTACAGAAGTAGGATTGCCCAACCTTCCTTCCGAGGAGTGGCTGGTGGGTTTGAACCACCAGCCTTCTGGTGAGCAGTCAAGTGCCTTAGGCACTATGCTACCAAACCACATGGGAGGCCATTAATTCAAGTCCATTATAAGTGCCAAGGTTGACAGAGCATGGCAGGCTGCTGAACAACAACACAGCTACATGCAGGGTCCAAGCATGCCATAGGCTGGAGACCATTCCCCAAGGCTTCTCATTACATGCAGGAAGCAGATCACATCCCTAGGGGAGCTATTCAGCTGCTCACAGTAGATTCCACCATGGAGTTGATCACCAGTCTCATCACGGGGAATGCTACATCTAGCTGCCCAGCCACTCAACTAGGTCCAGCCAAGTGGACACACAGACTTGACTACCAGAGTTGCTTAGCTCTGGATCACCTCATATGATAATATTTCTAAATTTATATTAATTATTATATGTGGCCACCAGTCGTTTGTCAGTTTGCCATACTGAGGTGGCTTGCATGTTGCTATGAGGTCGATTACACACATTGAGCCCAGATATGGCTGCACATTTCCTACCAACTAACTTTAGGAATGCTTTAAATCTTTTACAGATGGGGACAAAAATGCTTGACAAAAAAAAAATAATAATAATAATGTAGTGTTAAAGAGGTTCTTTGATACCCAATTCTAGAAATTTTAGAAGGGCATAGGTAGGCACCCCCTAATTAGAATCTCCTGTGGAATGTACCACTGCATGATGCATGAAGCAACTATTTAGCATTGGGATCGGTGGTCTGATTGTCTGGCTTAACAACATTAGTCAACAAGACAGCACATGAACTAAATCCTGCTTGGAGATGGACAAATTCTTGTTTCATTAACCAGAGAGAACATGATTCTATGTCATAGCTCAACTCTCTTCAGCTTCAAAGGATGGAATCTCCCTGGTAAAAGCTGACTGTCTAATAAACTGGAAGTGACAATGGGAAGTTCCTTGATGGCAAGAGCTCCATAGGAACCTTCTCTTAACGTGCCCAACCTCAGGTATAGCAAGGCTTGTGAAGCTGGCACAGGACCGGGCAGGGTCTCATTCTGTTGTAGATGGGGTCGCTATGAGTTGGAGCTGATTCAATAGCACCTAACAACAACTAACAACATACGTTGTATGAATAAATGCTCTCTTCTGGCACCCTAAGTTCAGGTGTAGAATTTCTGATGACAAATACTATGTGAGATGCAGAGAAGAAAGGACTGGTTAATGAGGGTTCTCTATTTCTGTCCACCTATATGTGTGTCAAAGCTACAATTCATTTAATATTTAGTGTCTTATGATAAAGATAATTTATGTAAAGCATGGTTTTGGGAGACAATTAAGAGATTTTTTTGAGATCAGTACACCAACTCCTACCAGCAGACACAAATCACTGAATGGCAATGCCATGTGATTTTGAATCTGAACATTAGGATTCGAGTGATCATTTTGAGATGTTTTTCATTGGCAAGTCACTTAATTCTTTGGAGACTCCACTCCTCATTTTTCACATGGGAATAAAAATAAAGCTTGTTATTTATTCATTTATTCACTAAAGACAGATTTCTTGAGCATTTATTTTATATTGTTGTTGTTGTTATGTGCCATCGAGTCAGACACTGGATTTGTCTGGGCTCAGGTTGTTGAGGAAAGAATTGAGGTAACATTCATGAAACCCTTTATAAAACACAAAGTACTGTGCAAGCATCAGTTCATGGTTATGATAATGATGATTAGTGTAGCTCCATTACCAGTCTCAGGAATAAGGATATTTAGTGCCAGCCCTAACATCTCCTTTCAGAAGCTGCAAAAGGAAGTGTAATGGCTTATTTAGTCCTTGCAAATGATTTACTTTAAAATTGTCACTAATGGTACAAAAGAGGGCTGTTTGATGTATAGTTCATATAGTATTTACCCAGAGAAATGATTATCCAGAAATTGCCTTAATAAAACAGTTTTTTTAAAAAAAAAAAAAACCTACAAAAGTAGAAATAGAAAAAGTTGGTACTTTCAAAGTGAGCCAAGTACTATGCATTTTTTTTAACTTAAAAATGATGACTCCTTGCTGCATTCGGCACAACTGCACAGGTCACGGAGTGAAGCGACATGAAAGGATTAAAGTTTTTCTTTATTATTATTTAGAAGGAACGGGGGCCAGGCAGATGCCGTGCACGTTCTGCAAGAGTGACCCCAATGTCTTTGTTCTACTTTAGTTATATGTTTGTACATGATTACGTCATTAGTCTTGGAATCCATACAATCAGCTTATTCTCTACAGAGCTAAAGTTTTACTCCTCTACGTGCTCAAGGACAACAGGTGGTCATTAAAACAATCACAAAAATCTCCTCAGGAATAAGGGGTGTAAAACCATAAATGTTTACTAGGACACAGTGACGCAAAGTATGAAACATCCCAATAAGATAAAAAACATGGAGAATAACATCTAAGTTTAATACTTTGATGTTTTGCCAATTAAGTATTTAACAGTGAGAGAGACCTTGCCATCTCTTAAAGCAACATTCAACCACAGAGAGGCTTTGCCATCTCTAAAAACAAACAATCACGAGAGAGGTCTTGTCATCTCTTCACTGTAATTAGAACACATGCCTTGCAATCATGTTCTTTTGGGGGTCGTTTTCTTGGTCCCCAACAACTCCTGTGGTAAAAGATTGCCCAAGTTATAATGAGAGCAAGCTCATTCTTGAGTGATTTCTAAAGCCACATTCATATTTGAATAGTGAAAGGATCCTTTTCTGCTAAATCTAATTTGCTGAGTGGAAGTGATACAAATGATAACATATCTTCAGTTAAACACATTTTTAAGGGGCAGAAAATATAAGCAATTGAAATTCTTGATAGAAAGGCATGACAATGCATAGGAACATTTTTAATTATTTATAATGATTTTGGGCAAAGATTTATGAGAAGCTTTAATAGTAGTAAAATGTAACAGCAGTTATTACATATTTTGACCTTTAAAATGGCCCTTTAATAATTGTAACTAGATTAACTTTGAGAAAAGTATGAATAGTGAGCTACATTTAAATTTTCTATTCGTTAGATGTAGCCAACCTAAATGTCATGTTAATTTTATCTTAAAAGGTAGTTATATT
>NW_006922092.1:477706-498252 GCF_000298275.1 Orycteropus afer afer | reverse complement strand
ATTAACTGGCAGAATGACATGAAATAAATGTCATGGTATTAAAACAATTATATTTACAGAATATGTAATGGTGAAACTGAGGAGAAAAAACAAGAAATATTAAACATCTTTGTCTTTACAAACGTTCTATTTTTCTTCAGAACAACAGAATTACAAAATTTCTGGATTTGCAATGGAGCTCACAGTGAGCTATGAGAGTTAATATAACTCACTCCAGTTTCAAGAATAATTCTTTAACAGATTATGTGGTTATCCAGTTTATAAATATCAAACTCATCTTTGTTGGAAGCCTATCTAGGTGACTAGTATCTTTTTGGCTGATATAGTTCTGGTCACACTAAAGGGACTCTTTCTGGTTCTTTTTGTTGTTTAAAGTACTTTTACATGCACGATTATGCCCACAGGTAACAGGAAACCAATGTTGCAAAATAAAACTTGATCACATTGCTAGATAACACAGGTATCCCAAACAAGTGTGTGAGCGCCTGGAGGCTCTACGCTGCTGCTGCCAGAGTACATATTTTTTTGATTGGTAAGAACTGTCAGATGACGCTTCATGAAATATAAATGCAAGAAAGACTCAGAGCACAATGAAAACCTTCCACTCGTCAGTCTGGGAGGATAAGAGAAAGACACTGTTTAGCAACTGCAGGAAATGGCTTTCGGCGTGCCAATATCTGTCTATCTTTTATTCAATGGTAGGTAATTTCTTTTTTTTCATTTTTTAACTTTATATCAATATAATAAGAATAGGATTTATTTTCTCTGAATCAGAGAGAAGCTGGTTTCTAATAGTTATTCTTTATGATGAAGATCAGAGCAGGGAATCTCTGGATTAATTTAATTTCTTATGCATTGTATGTTCCTCTCCTGACATGCTTGACACCTCTTTTTTGAGATCTCTGAAACATTTACTTTATACACTTGAAGAGTAGTTAATATATTTAACTACTCCATAGCAGTGTCCTTGTGATTGGATTAGATATAAATTTGTTCACCTTCTGTTAAAGATTATTGTGTTTCTATTTTCTATAACATTATGATTATTATAGAAGTCAGTAGAACTGGTATGAATGATAAACAGGAAGTTGCCCTAGTCAAGGTATGGATTTCCAATGTAAATGAATTAAAAATTGAACAGAAATAGAAATATACAGAATAAGAGTAACTTTAGACCTGTGGCTTGTACATAGAAGGAGGCTTGTGTGTTAAAGATGCCTTTCTACCCCCACCTCCCATTTGATACAGCAATGGCAGCATTTACTGAAGAGGCAGCCGTCACTGTAACACTGCCAATCAGAACCCAGCAAAGTAACTGGACAGTTAACAAAACAGAAGGTATTTCCTTTGCATTTTTGTATTTCAAGTGATTTTTTTTTTTAACTTTGGAGAGAATTCTGGATTCCGACAAAAACAATGTTAGAAAAACTTAAATATATAAGTTTCATTATTAGATAAGTCAACTAACTCTTTTAGCAGGATGCTGTTTGATGGAAGTGACAAGTAAATGTGTCATCAAATAATTGTCTTTTTTTAAAAAAGGAAAAGTAGGCCCATGAGGGAGATAACAATTGTCTTCAGTTACTGTCTTGACTGTGAAATGTTTTATATTTTCTGCTTGATTCCTGCTTGGTTTCCAATGAACCATGCGTGTCTAGAGGCAGATAGACCCATTTGGCCTTCTTGATGACTACCATAATATTTTGATCTGATTGTAAGCTTTTCAGCCAACGAAATTACAGATTCAAAAGCATTGGTCCACTTTCCATCATCTTTGAAAAGATTTTATTCTTTTTGCTTTTGTTGTTGTATGTATGTCTGTGTATGTGAGTGAATGCTTTTTTAGGGAGTACTTGTTGTTTTAGCATATGCTATATTTCCTAACTACCTGTAACCCAATTTTTGTTCTTGATGTGATTATATGTTTGTTTGTTTTTTTTTTCTATTTTGTGATTATTATTACAATGACTTTTGGCTGCTGTTGAGCATTAGCATTTTTTTTCAAACTTGTTCAAACTCTTAAAGGTGAACTTGGAAAGCTTTGTTACCTGCCAAGACCTGTGTGGTTATGATCTTACACAAGCAAATCACACACTTCCCCCTCATGTAAAGCCAGGCAAATAAAAAAGATCAAGTCAAATATTATGTTTCTGAAATAATATGAAAGATAGTAATATTTAAGCAAATGAGGTAAATTCCTCATTTCAGTAAAATTTTTAAATTTTAAAAGATTTATTTTAAAATGTGGTACCCATTTCCCCCCCCCATATATATCAATTTTCAAACAAAATCAATCTGTAACTTAGAATAATGTTAACTGTTAAGCCTGAGCCATATGTCACTTCTAGTTTCTTGCATAGATCCTAACAAATACTTCTGGAGTAATTTAAGGAAAACATCCCTTTTCAATCAACTACTCATGGCAATGTGGAAGAAGAAAGAGAAATTTCTCACACTCTTCTTACTTATAGAGTTCATTATATCACAAGGGTAAATCTGAAACTTCCTAAATTCTGACTTTCAAGTGTAAAGAGGGAGAATGGAAAGATTGTATGAAATTGTCTATATTTATTCACATTCTGGGAACATTTGGGAAGCATTACTAGCAATGACCTGCTAAGAGTAGATTCAGTGCTGCCACCTTTTGGCAAACTTGTATCTCTATATATTATTATATGGCTTCTAAAGAATGGAACAGTCATCAATCCACCTGCATCACCTAATTAATTATGTATGTCTGGATGATATTAATTCCATCTCTGTGAATATAACCTGCCAAGGGGAACAACAATTCAAAGAGAGATAACCCAAAGAAAATCTTTAAAAGAGAAGTTCTCTCTCCATATGTGTTAAGAATCAACCATAAAAGTATAACCCACTGCATCTGTTACTATTTCCTAGCTGATTATACAGAAGGACCTATCGCCTTGAAGTTCTTACCTCCTTGCCTGGAAGACCACAATAGTTACTGCATCAATGGTGTTTGTGCATACCACCATGAGCTGGAGAAAGCTATCTGCAGGTAATTGCAAAGAACTTTTCAGGTTCTAAAGACAGAAGATGAATTTGTGCCTCTAGTATTTTATATGGCATATTTTCTCACCTCTGTCTTATCTAGTGAAATGGACAGACAACCTGAATCCTCTTTGTATTTGAAATATCTAAAGAACATTTTCCTATGATACTAAATCCTCATTTTTCAAAAGTAAGACTCCCAGATTGGCAGCATCTGTGAAACCTGAGAGCTTATTAGAATCTCATGCTCCATCCCAGATTTACTGAATTAGAATCCTTATTTTAACAACATGTTCAGGTGATTAGTATGTCCTTTACTGTATTGAATATTTAAAACATCAAGACAAAAATCACCCTAGGAGATAGGGGCAAGTGTTTTTTATTCCACTGGTGGCTTAGTGCCTAAGGCACTTGACTGCTAACCAGAAGACTGATGGTTCAAACCCACCAGCCACTCCCCGGAAGGAAGGTTGAACAATCTACTTCCGTAGTGATACCACCTCAGAAACCCAAGGAGGGGTCCCCTATGAGTCGGGTCTGACTCAACAGCAAATAACAGCAACAGTAATATCATAATTTACTAAACTTGCTATTAAATTACTGGGGGATCAAGATTCTAGTCTTGTTTTCTGTGACTTTGGCAATATACTCCACTGTTATAACCCCCCACTTGTATTTCCCCGCTTATATTCAAACTTTTCACAGGGTTGTTCATAGGATGAAATGAAATAGACTATGGCAAAACACTTCAGGAATATGAAAGTCTAGAACAACATAAACTAGTTGCTATTAAATTGATTCCAAATCATGGCGACCTTATGTGTGTCAGAGTAGAACCACGCACCATGGTTTTCAGTTGTTGATGCTCAGAAACAGACAGCCAGGCCTTTCGTCTGAAGTAACTCTGGGTGGATTCAAACCACCAACCTTTCAGTTTGCAAACATCCTTCTATGAAAGAGTTGTTGTTGTTATGTGCCGTCAAGTTGGACCCAACTCATAGTGACCCCTTCTTGGGTTTCCGAGGTAGTATCCTTACAGAAGTAGATTGCCCAACCTTCCTTCTGAGGAGTGGCTGGTGGGTTTGAACCTGCAGCCTTCTGGTTAGCAGTCAAGTGTGTTAGGCACCACGCTACCAGAGCTCCTTATGAAAGAGAACACTAAGGATTTTACAGGCCAATTCATGTGACCATATTACCTTTCTCCTCTACCCATGAAAGAAGGTGCATTAACATGGGGGCCATCATGAAATACTTATTATAAAACAATACCTTTAACAGATTGACTTTCATTTGGCATTTTGCCTCTCCTACTCAAATTACTAGGAGCTCTAGTAGTGTAGTATCTAAAGCATTGACTGCTAACCAGAAGGCTGGGGGTTCACACCCACTAGCCACTTCTCGGAAGGAAGGTTGGGCAATCTACTCCTGTAGTGATACCGCCTTGGGAACCCAAGGAGGGGTTGCTATGAGTCAGGTCTGACTCCAGGACACATAACAACAACAACTCAAATTACTTACTTTCCATCCGAAATGTTTTCTTTCTTTGAAATTGGTCATTTCTTTGTACTTCTGTTGTCATGGGTTTTAAAATTATACGTTGTTTTCTCTTTTTTTAAAGGTGTTTAACTGGTTATACTGGAGAAAGATGTGAGCACTTGACTTTAACTTCATATGCTGTGGATTCTTCTGAAAAATATATTGCAATTGGAACTGGTGTTGGATTACTGTTAAGTAGTTTTCTTGCTATCCTGTACTGCTACATAAGAAAGAGGTATGAACAACACAAAATATGAATTTAACTTGGCACTCATTCATTTGACAAATGAAGGTTGAACCCTTACAATGTGTCAGGCATTGGCATGTATAAATTTTTAGTGAAAATCTGGCATAAATATGCTAGGTTTGTACATAATATTTGTTTTGATACCTTTTCTCAAAAGCTCAAAGAACTGATCAAAATCTATCTTCAATTGTAATAGGATAGTTCCAATTTACAGATTCCCTTCATCCTCATCTCTATCTGCCTACATCAAAGTTATAACTGAAAAGGTCCATAAGCCTCCTGGGGAAGGGATTACAAAAGTCTTGTTCTCAATCACATATTCAGTGCCAAAGCTTGGCTGCCAAGCAAAAGGTTGATGATTCAAATCCACCAGCAGTTCTGTGGGAGAAAAATTGTGGTGCTTTTCTCCCATGAAGATTATGGGATCTGCTCCCTAGAAAACACTATGCAACAGTTCCACTCTGTCTTATAGGTTTACTATGAGTTGGTATCAATTGGACAGCACACAAGAACAACAACAT
Source organism: Orycteropus afer afer (assembly GCF_000298275.1). Taxonomy (NCBI): domain Eukaryota; kingdom Metazoa; phylum Chordata; class Mammalia; order Tubulidentata; family Orycteropodidae; genus Orycteropus; species Orycteropus afer. The sequence goes on along the minus strand of NW_006922092.1, from coordinate 492,933 downwards.
TGTGGTGCCTAGCACACAATAGACACTCAGCAAATATTTGTTGAATGAACAAATCAAGAAATGAGTATTAAGTGAATGAGAATGTAAAACAACCACAGCCACTTTCTTTCCAGACATCATTTGGGATATTCAGGAGATACTTTCTCCTGCTAAAAACCTAAGAAGATAAATTTGATCTACTAATACTCCTCGGAAGGAAGGTTGGGCAATCCTACTTCCGTAGTGATACTGCCTCGGAAACCCAAGGAGGGGTCGCTATGAGTCGGGGCCGACTCGACGGCACATAACAACAACAATATATATACACAGGAGTTCTGGTAGCATAGTGCCTAAGGCACTTGACTGCTAACCAGAAGGCTGGCAGTTCAAACCCACCACCCATTCCTTGGAAGGAAGTTTGGGCAATCTACTTCTATAGTGATACTGCCTCAGAAACCCAAGGAGGGATCGCTATGAGTCAGGTGCTACTCAACGGCATACAACAACAATATATATACACATATAAATTACTTATACATTAACCCTGACTTTTGGTTTTTCTACTTTAGTGCTTTTTCCTTAAATCCATGTAAAATGTCAGGAAATAGTGTTATATACATTAAAGAAAAATACATTTCCCTTGCTATGCTCTATTAACTCTATTCAGAAACCAAAAGCTGACTTAAAGGATAAGAAAGAAGGAAAAGACCAAAATGGATGTCAGAAAAGACTCTGAAATTTGCTTTTGAACATTGTTGTTGTGAGATGCCATTGAGTTAGTTCCAACTCATAGCAGCTTCGTGTGCAACAGAACACTTCCCAGTCCTGCACCAGCCTCACAATCATTGCTATATTTGAGCCCATTGTTGAAGCCACTGTGTCAATCTGTCTTTGTGAGATTCTTCCTATTTTTCACTGACCTTCTTGAATGTAGACTAGAAAAAGAGAATGGAAAAAATGATGAAGTAAAAGAGCTGAGCAGAAATTTCAAGAAGATAAAGTATCATAATGAAATGTGTAAAGACCTGGAATTAGAAAACCAAAAGGGGAGAACACACATTTCTCAAGCTGAGAGAATTGGAAAAAAAAAAAAAAAAATTCAAGCCTTGAATTGCAATAAGGAAGGATTCTTTGGACAAAATATTGAACAATGCAGGAAGCATCAAAAGAAGATGGAAGTAATATACAAAGTGACTGTGCCAAAAGGAATTGGTCATCATTCAACTCTTTCAGGAGTCAGTGTATAATTAAGGGCCAATGATGTTGAAGGAAGAAGTCCACACTGCACTGAAGGCATTGGCAACAATAGAGACTCCAGGAATTGACAGAATACCAATTGAGATGTTTCACCAAACAGACACAATGCCAGAAGTACTCACTTGTCTATGCCAAGAAATTTGCAAGACAGCTACCTGGCCAACTAACTGGAAGAGATCCATATTTATGCCCACTCCAAAGAAAGGTGATCCAACAGAATGCAGAGATTATTGAACAATATCATTAATATCCCATACAAGGAAAATTTTGTTGAAGGTTAGTCAAAAACATTTGCAGCAGATGTCAAGGAGGAACTGCCAGTAATTCAAGCAAGATTCAGAAGAAGATGTGGAACAAGGGATATATATCACTGGCACTTGACTGCTAACCAGAAGGCTGGTGGTTCAAACCCACCAGCCACTCCTCAGAAGGAAGGTTGGGCAATCTACTTTTGTAGTGATACCACCTCGGAAACCCAAGGAAGGGTTGCCATGAGTCAGATCCGACTTGATGGCAGTGAGTTTGGTTTTTGCTGGATATCAGATGAATCTTGGCTGAAATCAGAGAATATCAGAAAGATATTTACCTGAGTTTATTGACTATGCAAGTGGATTCATTCCACAGTGTGGATCATAACAAATTATAGGTAACATTGCTAAGGATGAGAATTCCAGAACATGTATTTTTGCTGATAAGGAACCTGTACACAAAACAAGAAGCAGTCATTTGAACAGAACAAAGAGATATTGTATGGTTTAAAAACAAGGAAACATGTGAGCCAGGGGTGTATACTTTCACTATACTTATTCAATCTTACTGAACAAATAATCCAAGAAGCTGGGGTATATGAAGAACACAGAATCAGGACTGAAGGAAGACTCATTAGCAACCTGTGATACGCAGATGACACAATCTTGCTTACTAAAAGCGAAGAGGACTTGAAGCACTAATTGATGAAGTTCAAAGACTATAGCTTCAGTATGGATTTCTGAATATAAGAGAGCAAAAATTCTCACAGTTGGACCAATAAGTAACATCAAGATAAATGGAGAAAATACTGAAGTTGTCAAGGATTTCATTTTACTTGGACCCACAATCAACACCCATGGAAGCATCAGTCAAGATATCAATGACATATTATTGTACTGGACAAATATGCTGCAAAAGAACTCTTTAAAGTGTTAAAAAGCAAATATGTCACTCTCAGCACTAAGGTGTGCCTGACCCAAGCCCTATTTTCAACTGCCTTATATGAATGTGGGAGCTCTGGTGGCATAGTGCCTAAGGCATTTGACTGCTAACCAGAAGTCTGGTGATTCAAACCCACCAGCCACTCTTCAGAAGGAAGACTGGGCAACAATCTACTTCCATAGATATACCGCCTCAGAAATCTATAGAGGGGTCATTATGAGTTGGGATCGACTCAATGGCAGTGAGTCATTTGCATGTGAAAATTGGACAATGAATAAGGAAGACTGCAGAAGAATTGATACCTGTGAATTATGGTGTCAGCAAAAAAAAATTGAATGTACCATGGAGTGCCAGAAGAATGAACAAATCTGTCTTGGAAGAAGTATAGCCAGCATGCTGCTTAGAAGCAAAGATGGCAAGACTTCATCTCTTGTACTTTGGTCATGTTACCAGAAGGGACCAGTCCTTGGAGAAGTATATCATTCTTGGTAAGGTAGGAGGTCCGTGAAAAAGAGGAGGGCCCTCCATGAGATGGATTGACACAGTGGCTGCAACAAAGGGCTAGAGCATAGCAATGATTGTGAGGATGGAGCAGGACCAGGCAGTGTTTTGTTCTGCTGTACATAGGGTCCTTGTACATAGGATTGTGATGATTCAGAACCAACTCAAAGGCACCTAACAACAACAATTCTATTAATTAGATTGCCATTTTTTAAATGACCAAGATTGCCCACACAACAGAAAAATTTGATTGTGCTTAACAGTTACACCTCTGAAAGAATCAAATATGCTGTATCAATTTTGAATTTGCCTAAGGCAGCAAGAAATAAAAAATAAAAGCAGAGCTAAGTCCTTTAATGGTAATAAACCAGATGTCTGAGGTCAGATTCTTTGGAAGCAGAGCCTAAGATGGTACAAGTGATTGGTTGAAGGTGCTCTCTACCATGAAACTTATTAGAAGTAAGGAAGGTAGATAGATCAGAGAAAGAAACTAAGTGAAGAGGTAGCTTTAGCTGAAGTCAAGCTTCAGCCTGATTCCACAGGGAGATGTAGAATGTGAATGACATCAAAAGACTGCCTTAACAAGGCAAGGAGACTTAGTTTTCAAATCCCCTATCAGTCAGTCATTGACCACAGGATCCTCTGGCAGAGTGGAAGGCCAAAACCAAAAACCAAACTAGTTGCTGTCAAGACAATCCAACTCATGGTGGTGCCACATATTGCTGAGCAGAACTGAGTTCCATAGTGTTTTCAAACATGTGAGCTTTTGAGAGCAGATGACCAGGCCTTTCTTCCAAAGAGCCTCGGGTTGAGTTTGAACCACCAACATTTCAGTTAGATTTTGAGTGTGTAACTGTTTGTACCACCTAGGATTTTCAGGAACTTGCAAACTTCCAGGAATCTCCTGGCAACATGCTCACTGGCTAAGAGGAATTTTCTGGAGTGGGATACTGCTGTGAGCCTTTCAACACTCACAGCCCCTGAGGGATGAATCCACAGTTGGGTAAAGGGTAGAACACCAAAAGCAAATGCTACACCAGCACATTTATATAATACCCAATAATCTATAAAAACAGCTGTCAAATTCACATGAAAACCAATGCTCTCTTTTAGGTGTTTAAAACTGAAATCACCTATGTTCCAGAGGGAGACGAATGTGAGGCTTTTGTAAGAAAATTTCATCAAGATATTTATAAAAATAAGTGCGTCCAAAACCGAAATCTTCAGATGAAACAACAAAAGTTCTCAAGCTGCCTAGACCTGAAAAAAAATCGAACTTGGGATCACAATGAGATGGGAGGACAAATTTCATGGAAGTCAAGTGAGCAAGCTACAGTTTGTCTTTGGACCTCACACTAGAGTGCCATGGGAGTCAAGTGAGCAAGCTACAGTGACAGAAGTCAGATTCATAGTCCTACTCTGGGTTTGCTTTATTGTGTGTTTACTGTTCTCACTGCAGAAAGACTGAGTTTTCGGCTTCCGACTATGGCAGATAAAAATTTTCACGGGAATAATTATCAGCCTTGCAGCAAGCTAAAGTAATGCCAACCTTGGGTTCTTCATGTACTGACTACCAGTATTTTAGACCATTTAGATGGGACTCCTCTATGTCTAGGAGCCCTGGTGGAGCAGTAGTTAAAGCACACAGCTGTTAACTAAAAGTTTGGAGATATGACCCATCAGCTGCTCTGCAGAAGATGTGGCAGTCTGCTTTTGTAAAGATTTACAGCCTTAGAATTACTCTGGGGCAGTACTACTTTGTCCTACAGGGTCACTATGAATCAGAATGGACTTGACGGCCATGAGTTTTGGTTTCTTTAAGTCTATTCATGCTAAGGAACTAGTACAAAATGTGCTGTTGTATGGTCTCTAAAAGAGTATGATGTCAACTTTTATGATGAAATCAGTGTTATAGCAGCAACCATGGACCAAACTATGCCAGAGAGAAGAAAACGGGATATCCAAGGCCAATGTAAATTATACCCAGCTTGTTACAACACAGTGCAGCCTTTATCTGTGAAATACGAAATCAGTGCAGCCTTTATCTGTGAAATATGAAATCAGTGCAGCCTTTATCTGTGAAATATGAAATAAGCTGAGCAGGTATTGAGGATGAAGAGCTGTCTGGATATTGAGCCTAGAGTAAGCAAGCATTTCTGTTTCTGAATGGATTATAAAACATTTTGTTGGACTCATTGGTACCCCAATGCTTTTGTTCATCACCTCTTCCTATTGTCAATGGAATTGCCTAGAGATCATCATCCAATTGGACCCAAATCCTGTTATTCTCCTAGTGAATAAAAGTCTACAATTGGCCCTGAAATAGAAAATGAAGAACTGAACATAAGCATTTTTCACCAGCCAACTGCCAATGTGGAAATTTTATTTACCATTTCTGAACACTTGAAAATAGGCTTTTTCACTTGAAAGAGAGAAATTAAATTAGAGCTGTGGTGGAAATGACTATTTGGGGAACCAGGATATTTCCTCTCTAATAATGTTTCTGTCACATAATTCAAGAAGTTCTGTGCAGGTCCCTTAATTTCTTTGGGCTTTGCTTTCATTTTTCACTAGGCCTTTTTAGTTTTAAAATTTGACAGTGGGAGAAGAGAGAAAATTTTCCATATCCATCCTGGAGGAGCTCTGGTGGCATAGTGCCTAAGGCATTTGACTTCTAACCAGAAGGCTGACAATTCAAACCCACCAGCCACTCAGTGGAAGGAAGACTGGGCAATCTACTTCCCTAAAGATTTACCACCTTGGAAACCCAATGGGGTGTCACTATGAGTTGGAATCGACTCAGTGGCAGTGGGTTGGGTTTGTTTTTTTGGATCCTGAAGATGAGATTATTCTCAAGGCCCTCACTCATCCTTCCCTCCACCTCTATCCCCAAAACTTACCACTGGCTATTACTTTAGGTGTATATTTTACTGTTTGGTTTGTAAAATAATAATTTAAGAATTTGTTTATAAAGAAATAAAAAATGAAATTAAAGAATAATATCTATTTTTCCTTTAGATTCAATCCAAAACAAAAGACTCTTTTCTTCCCCCATTGTGATGTAGATAAGGAAAACAGTTTTGAAGACCATCAAGCTTTAACATTTTTACATTGGTAGTCTGGTAACAAAGCTTTCGTTTATAATGTTATGAGCTTTCATTCATGGCTGAATCAAAACTTTACATTCTGCTTTCCTTTGTGTAGAAGGCATGCATGCAGTTGCTTTGTTTTTTCTTCAGAAGGAATTTAATGCAGATGCATCACACGTCAGCACTTTCCACATGTCCTCACACAGTGTACAAAGATTACATCATACCAAGGAGTGGGGAGGTGAAGGTTCCTCCCAATGACTCCAGCAACCACACCTAGAAAGCTATGCTCTTCCTGAATATTTAAAAAATATGCCAGAAAGCTGGGAGAGTCCAGGAAGAAATAACAAAACTTAATTAAGATAATGGAAGGACTATATCCTGATGAAATGAAAGGAGAATTAATGCTAGAGACTGGAGAGGCAAGGGGAAGATGCTGCTTATAAATACTTGTAAATTTTAAACACAATATAACTAAAATTTGAACAACATCAGAGAAAGAATTAAAATTCCCTGATTGCCAAATGAAAAAGTAAACCAAAAATAAAACAATAGCGATTCCAATTTTTTCACCTGCATTAGCAGTATAAAATCCACCCAGTGAGATTCTATGAAAACTTAGATTGTGGTTTATGGGAAGCCATCGTTTCATGGTCTGTCATACAAAATCGTCTTATGAGCTCATAAGTCCTAGAACTAATTTTGCAGGAAGGAATCTATGACATTCCTATGGAGTAGAGACACATCTAGCAATATTTATATATATAATAAGCAGGAATTAAGTGAGAAAATGCATAAATTCAAGATGTTCTCTCTCTATATTTTTTATCTTCTAAGTTTTCTTATATATGACAAGCATCTGAAAAACAAAACCTACCAGTGAAACCTCTGCATCAGAACTAGATTTGCAGCTATTAATGGATGCAAGATTAGATGGGGTAAACCATTTAGGAGAGAAAGGATGAAGCTTTGTGGCCTCTCTGAATAAATCTAACTGGCTGAAGGGCTCATAAATTTCTTTCATTTCTCATTTATCTCTTCCCTGTGTCTGTCATTCAATTCTTTAAGCCATGCTCTACTGTGGACTGTGGAACACATTCTTAGGACATCAATATTCATGGGTACTTTATTATTTAGCATTTTAGAGCATAAAGGGGACAGGAGAAAACATTATAAGCTCACACATACGTGAACCATAAGTATACAAAAAAGGAATTACACTTGTGTGCCATTGTATCTTCTCTCCTGAAATTAGATTTTTGTGTGATTATGTTTTATAAGGTTAGAAAAGGGAGAAATTATAACAATTTCATCTGTTTACTATGTCCCAACACAATACAAATCTAACCCTTTAATTTTGAATTGTCCACTTTGGTGATGTCAAGATCTCCATTATTCTATTTAATTGAAAAAAAGTTCTTAAGAAAATAACAAGGCAAATGTTCACAATTTAAGCTTTTGATGTTGAACATAAGGACAATTCTTCTGTGCAGAAAGACCCAGAATAAGCCATCTGACTTCTCCATGTTACCCAGTGTAACATGCGCTTTGTGGTGTGATATAAATATCGATATCCTGCAACCCACACACATGGGATGGGTTACCAGAATCTCTCTATTGCAAAACACCACTCTTTCTGGCTTACATCATGGCTGCATGACATCAGGCTACTGGCATCTGCCAAGATGAACTGGAAGTGTTGAAATTTAATTTGCCAGACTCTGGCACTGCTAATCTGGGTGAGTCCACATATCTGCCCAAACTTTTGGCATAGCCCTGTTCAGTAGCACATTCAGAAGCATATCTTCCAAATTCAGCTCAAAGTTCTGTTAATTATTCAATCAACCAGTGCACTCACTGCTTGGAGTAGAAGAGTCCGGCAATTAATTTCCTAAGAAACCAAAAGCTAGTTCCTTTGAGAGAATCCACTTGAATAAATGTGTCCAGCCATTGTATTCCACTCCCAAACTAAACATCATGGACCTTCCAGATTGTGGGACACATCTGCGGCTCCCAAAGAAACATCTCATAAAGACTAAGAATGTGATTAATTGGTAATAAGGAAAATTTAATTATGTAGTCAGGTCTTATCTATACACGTTAGCCTTTCCCTGTAATTTTTATATCTCAGGTATTATTAGAGCATAAGTAATTTAGATTGAAATTTTGCTAAGATCAAATTTGCAAATTAAGTTTAGGTTATGATTGTAAATTTGATTTGCAGTGATCAAGAGGCAGTGCTTTGGATCTGTAAGCTTTTAATTAGACTTCAGCTCTCTCTTGTAAGAATGGTATTTATAGTTATTTTAAATTGCACAAAAGTATTGATTCAATAAGAATCTCTGGGTGATGCAAATATTTAATAAACTTAGCAGCTAACTGAAAAGTTTGAGATTCAAATCCACCTCGAGGTGCCTGGGAAGCAAGGCCTGGGTGATTTGATCTTAAACCAGCCATTGAAAACCCTATAGAATACAGTTCTAGTTTGATACACACAAGGTTGCCATGAATCAAAATCAACTTGATGATAACTGGTATTGATTCAATGTTAAGTCCTTTCACATATTAAGTTGAAGGAATAGTGTGGTAGTTATGTTTGTGTGTCAACTTGGCTGGGCCTGGTTGAGTGGCTGGGCAGCTGATGATAGTTATTCCCCATCATAGACTGGCAATCACCTCCATGGTGAGACCTACCACAAGCAGCTGAGTAGCTGTCTTTGGGATGTGTCTGCTTCCTGTATATAAGGAGAAGCCTTGGCAATAGTCTCTAGGCTATGGCACGTTTGGACCTTGCATGTAGCCGTGTCATTGCTCAGCAGCTTGCTATGCTGTCGACCTTGGGACTTGCAATGACTTAAGTTAATAGCCTCCCGTGTGGTTTGGTAACATCAGGACTGTGCCTTTTTACTTGTCAACCTTGGGGCTTCTCAGCCTCAACAGCCAGCAGCTGTCTAAGTGAAGAAATGCCTCTAGCTTCAGTGAGCCGGGAGCAGGAGGCAGAGCTGGACCCCAAGGTTGAGGGGCTTTCACCCAGCCCCTAAAGCCTGGCACCTTGAACTTAGACTTAAAGCCTCCAAATTGTAAGAATAAACTCCTGTTTGTTAAGGCCATCCCATTTGTGGTATATTCCTGTCAGAGTGGCACCAGGTAACCAGAACAGAATAGTGTACCATTTATGGGCACTTACAATGTTTGAAAGCATTATTTACACTATTCCAATGAATCCACAGCAGTGTGTAACAAATTTAGCAAAGGCAATTCACATGTTTAAGGTCACATTGATTTTAAGTGGTAGAGCCTGCACCTGTATTCAGAGAGATCTGATGCCTAAGTTCCTTGTCTAAGCTCTATATAAAATTAAGAAAATAACAAGGCAAACATCCACAATTTAATCTTTTGATGTTGAACATAAGGATGATTCTTTTCCGTAGAAAGACCCAGAATAAGCCATCTGACTTCTCCATGTTACCCAGTGTAACTTCCCAATATTTTATGGAAAACATTAGTGTTGAGGATTGTTTTTTTTTTTTTTTTGATGGATTTAGAGATATCCCCAAATGATACTTATGTAAATAAAAGGTTCCTTTTCTTTAAACATACCAAATAATGTCCTTTACCATAGGTCAACCACCAAAAAAATTCCTGCTGTCATCTGCAGATTATTAAGATATGCATACCATCCTTAGGGTGGGGCCAGAAAAAGCTTCAAGTGCCTTCTACTCAAGCAGTTGAGTGCACAGACTGGGGCGAGACTCTAGACCACCTGAACCCTGATTTATTCCCTGGACTTAGGGGATGAGGAGGCCACCTGAGAGTGCTCTACGTCAGCTTGTGGATGAGGACTTGCTGCCACTGATTTTACCCTCATTGGGACAGAGCTGGTTCAGTTTGGAGATGGGTGGAGTGAGGCATGCAAGTAAGTGGTTTTCACATCTATAGTAAAATCTCACAAACACTCTTCCCACCTCATCACTGTCAACCCTGCCCTACCTTTACATAAAAAAAAAGAAGAAGAAGAAAACACCAAGCTCACTGCTGTCAAGTCAGATCTGACTCATAGCGACCCCTCCTTGGGTTTCTGAGGCAGTAAAACTATGGAAGTAGATTGCCCAACATTTCCTTCCAAGGGGTGGCTAGTGGGTTTGAACTGCCAGCCTTCTGGTTAGTTAGTCAGTTACCTCTACATACATCCTAGAAAAAAACAGTAAATAGTGATGGTCCAGCATGGGGACAAAAATGGGTGGTGCTCAAAACAACTTGTGTTCTTTCTAGTGCTGTTGTGTGACTATTTAACTTTTCTCCAGCACTTTGTACATGGTATTCTTGTCTATCAAGTGAAGAAGAGAACTTAGATTCTAAAGATGACCTCTATATTTCCTACTGGTTGGAAGTTGTATGTTGAAAACCAGAAATCTATAGGAAAGATCCATCCCACAAGCATAGTTTCTATGGCTCCCATGGTGTTGAGTTTCAGTCAAGCCCACATTTAGAAATCAAGATGTTTTATTATAAAAACCAAGTTTCCTATCTTCTTTTGAAAAACAAAATACATAGAATACTGGCTCTATATCTCGTATAGCTTTGGTTGAAAGGAGTGTGCCTTCAACACCTGTTACTTAGGGTTCTGTCACTTAGGCTACAGCTCACTCTTCTTGTGGGTCTTTAACTCTTGCTAATCAAAATTTCTCTGGTGTAGTTTGGTTTCTGAGTCTTAAAGATGCTTCTAGAGGGCACTATTGTACTGCAAACCTTCAGTCATCCTGGGCTCTCAGATCAAAAAGTTGCTCAGGAATGTGCTCATTAGGAGAACCCACACTTACCTGGAAGCTGGCAAGGACCACATCTGATGACTCAGACACCCTGCCCTGCCCACGCCCTGTCACTCTCTGCTACAGTCGTTGCCAGATTTGCCTTTTCAGTGCACAACCCTGCGTATGTTACCTCCCTGCTAAAAGACTCAAACTTGCCCTTGTTCCCCAAGCTTGGTAAGAACTCTTCAAGCAGCAAAATAGTGATAAACTCCCCAGGGAGGCTCAGATGGACTCCCTTTCTCATCTACTTTCGTAAGTGCTCCCTACACAGTATGATCAGCTGCAGCCAACTCTCTGTTCTCTGAATGGATCCACAATCTCTACCTGTGTGTCAGTTCCCTTTTAACTGTTTGCAATGATCCTACATATCTGATTTTAAATGCTGTCTCTTCCTTAAAGAGTTATGTTATTTACAAATGTCATTTCTTCCTCCTTTGAATTTCCTTGGCATCTTTTTTTTTTTTTTTGTACCTCTCAGATGACACGCACATTCTGCTTTGTATTATTTATGTTCTTGGTTAAGTTCCAGTAGTGATAATAATAATAGACTGTTCATTATGCTCATACCATAGACAGGGTATGGTCCTGAGTAAATTATGTACAGTATGTCTCTCAGTCTTCAGAGCCAGCTAGGAGGAAGGTTTTATTGGGGGTTATGATGAGTCAGAATCAGCTCAATGGCAATGGGTTTTTGTTTTGTTTTGGTGGTGAGTAGTGGTTAAGAAGACAAGCCTTTGGAGTTTAACAGACTAAGGTTTAAATCCCAGCTCCACCCTTTATTAGGTGTGCTACCTTAATCAAGTTTCTTAGCTCTTCTAAGCCTCAGTTTTGTCATTTGTAGAAAAGGAATAATGTTTATCTCATAGAATGTTTTGAGAGTAGTAATAAGTGATCAATGAATGTTAGCTATCTTATTATGATTGCCCCCTACTTTTCAGATGAGATAATTGAAATTTAGAGCACTTAAGTAACTTATCTAACCATAAGAGTGGAGAAACCTGGATTTGACCACATATTTGTTCTGTTCCCCGTCCTATACTTTTAATTAGTGAGAAGTAGGTACAAGCCAAAGAGCCCCTGTGGTACAGTGGTTAAATCCTGGGCTGCTAATTGAAAGGTTGGAGGTTTGAACTCAACAGCCACTCCACGGTCTGCTTCCACAAAGACTTAAAGAATCTTTGGAAAGCCTTCTGAGCAGTTCTACTCTATCCAATAGTGGTAGTATGAGTTTGAATTTACTATATGGGTTTGTTTTTGCTTTTGTTTTTTGAGGTGAGAGTCACTAAGTGTTGGTGTTTCTCCATGCAACTCCTGCTATAATGAGGTAAGTACTTTCACTATGGCTAAGGCTTGGCCCCTATCACTGGAAAAGGACATCATGTTTGGTACAGGGTCAGCAAAATGAAAGAAATACTCAATGAGATGGACTGACACAATGACTGCAACTATGTACTCAACCATGAAGGCGATAATGAAGATGGTGCAGGATGGGCAGCGTTTCCTTCTGTTATACATAAGGTTGTCATGAGTGGGAGCTGACAAACAACAGCAACAATGCTTGACTGTTTTTGAAGCATCATCAAAAATCTCAGATAGGTGGGTTTTGAATCCCAATTCCACTATTTATTAGTTCTCTGATTAAGAACAAATTGTTTAACCTTTCTGAATCTCAGTTTCCTGTGATTGAACAGAGGTAGTAATTATGCCTAACCTAAAGGGTCATTTTATAACTAAATTGGATAGATAACGTATGTAAAATATCTAGGATACCACAAACATTCAATCAATATGATAGTAAGTAACATTCACAATTCCCGTTGAAACTTATTGTCAGTCAGTTTTGTTACAACATGACACAAGCATTGCTAAAGATTATCACACAGAGTAAAACTCCACTGAGATTAAGGGCAGCGCACTAAAAATTTCACCAATGACACAATAAAGAAATAGGAAACCTAATAAAAAATGGTAGCACAGTTTTACTTATTTAAAATGATTAGGAAATGCATAGTACTATAATAACTATGGGACTTTACCTGGAAAAAGACCTGAACTTTGCTTGTGGAAGTGGGTATTGTCAAGACTGTACCTCATGAGTTATTGTGCAGTAGTGAGGGAGGGTTATCTGAAATTGGATGGAAAGTTGTAATAGCACATATGGCTGGGTATGGCTCATACACACACATGTGAACTGAGGTAGCTGATACATGCTTAAGCTGTGTGTGTGTGTGTGTGTGTGTGTGTGTATGGGGAGCAAGTTGTATATTCCTGCATGGCTCTGCTCAGCAAGGTGCAGGTTTCTGCATTCATCTAGTGTTTCTTTCAGAAGAAATTATATACAAACAAACATAAAATGCTCATTATGCTCAAATTGTTCCTTCATATTGGAATAAATACATGTTTTCAAAACAAGCATTATAACAGAATTGATTTTACATTGAAATTGTTACATCCTTTATCTCTCAACCTAAACTGTTTAAAATTAAACAAATGATTGAAAAATTGTGCTTAACCCAAAGTCATTTAACTTTAAAATTGGACAGAAGCAGCTTATTTAATTTTTAGGTATCGTGTTGCTATTCATTTTGATGTGTTATAAGAATTACATCTGTGAGGACATAAATTTGTAAAATACTTGATGGTAAAACTACCAGAGATATTGTGAAAGAGACAGGTGAGTTACTTGAAATCTTTAGTATTTGACTGGGAAAATAGTGTAATGTTTGCATATATGAGTCAAATCTATGTCATGGTAATTTCTGATAAAATATCCCACATCAAAGCCAGTGTATACTGTAGTTGGAATAATATTCATTCCACACTTTGTACCTCAAAGTATTTGCCTCATTACTTTCTCAGTGTATCAGATGGGTTGATGAAAGTGCTCAAATTAATTTTTAAAAATTACAATGGTTTGAATTCTTTGTTTTAGACAAATTTGCAATAAGAAGTCATAAAATAGAAAGGAAATAAATCTCTAAAAACTGCCTTTATTTATATGCTAGTTTAAAAGATTATAGGAGTGAATCAGTCTTCAAACCCAAAATGGAATAATTATTTTTCTATGTGAGTAATAATAATTAAAAATTAATAACAAAAATTAAAAGGAATCTCAAAAAGTGAAAATAGGATCATGGTTTATCTTAATAGCATAGGGTTGAAAATTTTACTTATTTAACAAGTAACAATCTTAAGAGAGAATACTCTGTTAACAATTCTTTACTGAATACCAAGTTCTATTATGGGAGCTCTGGTGGCAGAGTGCCTAAGGCATTTGACTGCTAACCAGAAGGCTGGTGGTTCAACCCCACCAGCCACCTCCTCAGAAGGAAGACTGGGCAATCTACTTCTATAGAGATACTGCCTCAGAAACCCAAGGAGGAGTTTGAGCTATGAGTCAGATTCGACTTGACAGCAGTGAGTTTGGTTGGTTTTTATTACATGTAGTTTCAGCCTTTCATTTTATGGGTTTTTTCCACCAAAGATGTTCTAGTAATCAGAATACTAGAATTAAAATTCTAGTAACTTGTGCATCTCTTACCTAATACATGAGAAAGTTGTAAGCAATTCCCAGTGGATATATTGGAATTGCTTTATTATCAAAATCCCATGTAAATCCCAAAACACTTCCTTAAATTATTTGTATTTCAGTTATTTGTAGTATTTCTCCTTGAGAAACTGCCCATTTTCTTGTTCTTTCCTAACTGAATCTTGCAAATCCAGTTTATGAATTTTTAAACTTCAAAATGGTGTATTTTTAATTCCACTTCAAATGAAACAAATGGTTGAAAGATTGAGCTTAACCCAATTCTGTTTAAAGTTAAAATTGGATAGAAGCAGATGATTTCATTTTTAGCTATTACTGTTAAACTTGAGGGGGAGCTCTAGTGGTATAGTGCCTAAGGCATTTGACTGCTAACCAGAAGGCTGGCAGTTCAAACCCACCAGCCACTCCTTGGAAAAAAGGTTGGGCAATCTACTTCTGTAGTGATACGGCCTCAGAAACCCAAGGAGGGGTCTCTTTGAGTCAGATCCAACTCAACAGCAGTGAGTTTGGTTTTTTTGGTTTTATTAAATTTGATGTACTGATAAAAGTTACCTCTTTCATGACATAAATTTGTAAACTGCTTGATGGTAAAACAACTTATGTGTAGCTTGGCCAAGGCTGCTCAATGAGTTGTTAGTTTCAGTTGTGTTTCTATAAATGAACATGATCTGGAAGTAATCAAAGGAATGGCTAACTGTCACAGAAATTATGTACTTTAGCTCTGGTAGCATAGTGCCTAAGGCATTTAACCGCTAGCCAGAAGGCTGGTGGTTCAAACCCACCAGCCACTCCTCGGAAGGAAGATGGGGCAATCTACTTCCATAGTGATACTGCCTCGGAAACCCAAGGAGG